>NW_008704902.1:4782687-4786846 GCF_000326865.2 Helobdella robusta
ATTAATAAAAAATAGGCAGGGTAGAGAGAGAGAGAGAGAGAGAGAGAGAGAGAGAGAGAGAGAGAGAGAGAGTAGAGGATTAATATTTGAAGATGTAGGGCTTCCACATATGCTCATTTCATATTAATTTTAACTAACTGAATAAGCAATGTTGAGTTAGTTATGTTTATTTATTATTTGTATTTTATGTTTTACTTAAATAAAATGTTTGATTTATTTTGGATGTATTGTTATGCTATCAGTTTATGTTATAGTTATGTGTTGGATTTATTTGACAAAATTTTTTCCTCTTAAGTTGTGAAAAATGGAATAATTTAATTTAATTAATACATAATGTAATTAATATATAAAAATAGTTTAATTTTCTAATTTTAATTTTATTTTAGGCATCAGTTTTAAATAATTCAATGTAATTTCATTTTAATTTAATAATTATATAATATTAATACTTTTTAAGCATTTATTGATTTTTCACATTAATGCATTTATAAAAAATAATATTGAAATGTTGAATGATAGATGAACAAAGAAAGAAGTATCAATGCCATTGTGAGCCTTGTCAGGCTAAGAGACAACATGCTGAATCTCATGAGCCTAAGAAGAAATTTCAAAAATTTATTATGTTAGGCTCTTTTTGTGTTACATAATCTAATCATTATAATTATAAAATTTCTATATAAAAAATTTAAATCAAACTTACAATGATAGCTAATTTTCAAAAAATATACCCTTGCCAGTCAAATGATCTCTTTATATGAACCTGTATTTACATGGCACTCCTTCATTATTTAGATTTAAAAAATATGTTTTATTTATTGATTATTAACTTTGCAAGTGTTTGAAAGAATTGAAGTTATGATGAGAATTACTAACAGTATGTTGGATGATGAAGGTATACCTGAGGATTGGCGACATAGTGTGTTGTTGCCGTTGTATAAGCGCAAAGGAGATGTGAGAGATTGTGGGTCATATAGGGGTGTGAAATTGCTAGAGCATGGAATGAAGGTATTGGAGAGGGTGCTTGAGAGGAGGTTGAGAAATATGGTGACAGTTAATGAAATGCATTATGGGTTTATGCCTGGTAGGGGAACGGTGGATGCGTTGTTCATAGTGAGAATGTTGCAGGAGAATTATAGAAAGAAGAAACGAAGATTGTACATGTGTTTTGTGGATCTAGAAAAGGCTTTTGATAGAGTACCGAGGAAGGTCATTGAATGGGCGCTGAGGAAGAAAGGAGTGAATGAGAGACTTGTTAAAGCTGTGATGCAGTTGTATGAAGGGGCGAAGACAAAGGTGAGGGTTGGAAGGGAGATGTCGGACGCTTTTAGTGTTAGGGTAGGAGTGCATCAAGGATCAGTGTTATCACCGTTTTTGTTTGCAATTGTGATGGATGTTGTGTGTGGAAACATAATGGAGGGGTTTTTATTTGAGATTTTGTATGCAGATGACTTAGTCTTGATGGCTGATAGCATGGAAGAATTGCAGTTAAAATTTGACAGATGGAAAAGTGTTATTGAAAAGAAAGGGTTAAAAGTTAATACTGGTAAGACGAAGGTAATGGTGAGTGGGGAAGGTGGGGAGCAAGTGATAAGTAAAATAGACCCCTGTGGGGTATGTGACAGGAGAGTGAAGGCTAACTCGGTATTGTGTATAGGATGTCAGAAGTGGGTGCATAAGAGATGTAGTGGTGTGAGGGGGGCACTGAAAAAGGTGGAAGGCACGTTCAAATGTAAGAAGTGTGTTCATGGTGTGATTAATAGGACGGACTCAAGGACGGAGTTCAGTGGTGGTATTGAAAGAGTGGAAAGCTTTGTTTATTTAGGGGTTAAGCTGAACGCGGATGGAGGATGTTTGAACGCTGTTACGACTAGAGTTCGTGTGGGATGGATGAAATTTAGGGAACTTGGTGGGGTATTGTGTGGAAAGAAATGGTCAGTGAAAATGAAAGGGAGGGTATATAAAGCTTGTGTGAGAGCAGCGATGATATATGGTGGTGAAACTTGGGTGTTGAGAAGAGAGGAGGAAAATGTACTGCAGAGGGCTGAAAGAGCTATGGTGAGGATGATGTGTGGGGTTAAAGTGAAGGATAGGAGGAGTAGTACAGAGCTGATGTCGAGGATGGGACTGAATGAGGACATTGTGACATTAATAAGGAGATCGAGATTACGGTGGTATGGACACGTGTTGAGAAGGAATGAAAGGGTCGGGATTAGGCGAGTGTTGGAGTTCGAGGTTGAAGGAGTGATAGGAAGAGGTCGTCCGCGACTGGGATGGAGAGAGCAAGTGGAGAAGGACAAAGTGAAAGCGGGGTTGCGTGATACTGAGGCGAGTGACAGATGTGAATGGCGTCGAGGGATATTTCGGTTTCATCATAGGTAGCCAAACGGCAACCCCCGATCTCGGGGAAAATGTCGTCTAAACGTGTGTTGTTGTTGTTGTTGTTGTAACTTTGCAAGTGTTTGTGTGATGTACTATTATTTCTATTCCAAGTAAATTTAAAAGTTTTGTATGGATATAGTTTTACAAAGTGGGCTAACTTATAGATGAGTAACCACTGTTATAGATACATTTCCAATATTAAAATTACCTGCTCACCAATGCATTATTACAAGTGCAGTTTATTGCAATTATTTGAAACTGCCGACATTTCAGTTTAAATTTACAATTATTTAAAATACAGAAAACTTATTCTAATAATTGGCTGGATATTCTTCATATACATTGCTTACAAAACTTCCCAAGTGGAATTAGAGTTTAAAGAATTTGATCCTTATGCTGAATTGGAGATTGAGCGAGTTAGTTCTCAATTTCGTGCTAATCATTAATGTTTACATATCCTGAAGATTAATGAATGAAAAGTACATCAATGTGGATTCACAGTGTTACAAATTTGTTATGTTCACCAGGGGGCCACAGTAGCAGACATCAAGAAGGCTTACAGAAGGTTGTCACTGATATACCATCCTGACCGAGAGACTGGTGATTCTCACAAGTTCATGAAAATAACGAAGGCCCACGATGCGTTAGTCATCTATCTTCATTTTTTTACATTGTAACATTTCAAGTAACTATTTTTTTCTCCTGTTCATCATATTTTCTGATTTATTTGTAATTTTTATTATTTTGTTAATAATTTTTCACATCTATTATAATCACCTTAAAGTTTGAATTTGGTGCAGTTTTAAAAGTTTAGATTTTTTCCATTTGCTTCTTTGGCTTTTTAATAATTGTCTTTTTTGATGATTTTTTTGTTTTTAATTATTCTGCTTTAATTATTCTCTTGATGTCTACAACCATATATATATATATATATATATATATATATATATATATATACATATATTATATTAGTCTTGTTAAAAAAACAAGAGGTTCGAATAGTTAGTGGGCGACTGTGATTAGATATATATATATATTTGTTGCATTGATACTAATTTTATTTAAATAAATTTAGCAATATTTATTATGATCATAAATTATGATTAGGTTGACAGATGACGAGGCCAGGAAAAATTGGGAGGAATATGGTAATCCTGATGGTCCAGGAGGTTATATCTTTATTCGTTATTTCATTTTTCCAACTGAATTGATTCTATCACTTTATCTTAGGATACTTTAACAAATTCTAATAGTACCATGGTCTGCATGTTTATTATTTGAGTTTATTTGGCTGTAAAGTGGTGCAAGCATTGGTTTGAGTGCATTTCAATGGTGATACAAATAGGATTTGTTAAATGATGTAAGGATGGATGATGTTTTTTAAATGTATCGAGGTGTTCTTTAATCAATTTTAACAGAAATCTGAGCAGCAATAATTAATCTTTGTTCTCTGCCGTTCTAAAAGCTGTTAAATTGTTAAATGTGATAAAATGATGAAATTAGATGTGTCAAAATATGTTTGTTTATTCTCTGCAGCAACACAAGTTGGAATAGCTTTGCCAAAGTGGATTGTTGAGAAGCAAAATTCTATATGGGTGAATTTAAAAATTATTGTATTACTAATTAACATTATTAAAAACAGTCTAACCTGTTTTCTATGTTAGTATTGATATATATATATATATATATATATATATATATATATATATATATATATATATATATATATATATATATATATATATATGTAGATAAAAATATATATATATATATATATATA
>NW_008704902.1:4795106-4839921 GCF_000326865.2 Helobdella robusta
GCCAACATTCGGTAGAATTTATAGAATATTGTAAATATTATATATATATATATATATATATATATATATTATTATCATTATTATTATCATCAATGTTTTATTAAGCGCATTATAAACCGAATGCACAGTACAAAAGTAAATAGGTTATATATATATATATATATATATATATATATATATATATATATATATATATTGATTTTCTATGACAGGATGTGTTATCAATTTCAAAAGAGGTTTTAACTCGCTACTATATATATATATATATATATATATATATATATATATATATACACATACATATATATATATATATCTTTATTATATACATTATATACAATATATACATTATATACATTATATATATATACACATACATTATATACACACACGCCAATTACATATAACGTAGACAAAGCTTTATATTTCGAAATCTAGTCAATGGCAATCAATAGTATCATTTCTTACATTCATTGATTTCATTTTGACCGAATTGATGCAATTAAATTATTCTTTGGTTTCTTTACTGTGTATGTGTGAGATGGAAATAAAATGAAACAAATTTATAAAAAGTATTAAGAATCTCGTTTGTTGTTCGCTTGTTAAGTATGAACAGAGAGATCTAGAGTTTGTTGGTCACATTATGCTTCGGTTGTTGTCGATATGATATAACTTTTGTGGCTGTTTGTTGGTGATATAACATTGTGGTGGTTGTTGTTTTGTTGGTGTTTATAAAACCAATGATGAACTGATAAAAGGTTAGAAAATTTTTTTCTATTTATTCTTACTTATAAGATAAATATTAATTTATCATATCATTTTTTTTATCAACATGCTGATCTCATTACAGATGCAGATGACGGTTGTATATACTTTTGTTGATTATCAAAGCGATGTTACATTTAACATCGCTATACAATAACACAATATTGAATTATAAAAATGATGTTTTTAATGATTCAATTCTTTTATCACATAGAATATTGCCAGATTTTTATAATTTAAAAATATCAATAAATGCGTTATTATAACATGTTTGTGGTTTGTTATTTATCCTATGAGAATTGAATATTTTATTTTAGTTTTTTCTTTTGTTATCAATTAATTAATGAGTCAATAAATCAATTAATTAAATACAAATAAGTGAACATTTAAAAACACGATAAATGTCGTAACAATAAATAAAATAATAAAATAAATAAATTAAATTATTTAAAAATCATTTTTTATTAAAATAAAATGAAGTTTGAGGATACTTATGCGGTATATATTTTAAACTTCTTTGGTCACATTTATTAAATAAGAATGTTGTCTATTCAGTGGAGTTGTAGAAAAAAGCGTTGCCAACATTCTGATTCATGAAGTAACATCACTTATGATGGTTCAACTATTATTTGAAATGAAAATATATTTCAAAAATTATTGTAAAATATAACACATTCATCTGGCTTATGAGGTATGTTAATATTATCTCATTTATCATAATATATAATTGAAAAGTTATAAAGTTATCGTGTGCGAAGATTTCGTTCTTCAAACCAAATCATTTCTATATTTTTGACATTTTCATATATTTTTTAATCTCGAATAAATATTTGCTAAAATTTTTGCGTTACCATCGCCTGAAACTATGCGGCATATGTAATGAAAGAAATGTGATACTCTTGAAAGTGTGATGACAGTAAAATGTTTCATTTCTAAGGACAGTTCAGGATCAAAGTTAATGATTTGATAAACTGCTCTGCAAAGAAGACGACGATCAGGTTAGTAAGAATGCCATTTGACTGAATTCTTTATGCCATACTTGGTAAGGCACACATGAAGTGATGGAGTTGGAAAAAATAAATGTGCTGGCACGAAAAGATATCATTTAATACAACAAATCAGCTGAAACAAGGTGACAATATTAACATTACTAAACAACGACGATGATGACGATGAAGACGATGACGACAAGATAATAATTATAAATAAATCAATTAAATTAAAATAAAATTAAATAAATTAATTAAATAAGAATGTTTACATAGTAATACTGAGATATGATCACCATTTCAACAACTTTTTTTTTCAAATTTTGAAACTGTGAGACCTCATTTCAAAGCAACGATGATGTTTTGGGTTTTCGGTGTCATTAATCTATGAATGCTTATAAATTAATCAAACTGACCATTAATAACACTGGCCATGCTGGTGTGATTATAATACTAATGTTGATGATGAAAAGTTGATGTTGGTGGGCTGATGATGAAATTTGGGTTCCTGATGAAGTTGATAAAGATCTCGATAACTTTTGTGACAACGATGAAAAAATTATTATTAATGTGATAACTTTATTAATGATGGTGGTAGTGAAACTAAATGGTATAACGATAAAAACAGTGTTGCCGATGATGACAATGACAAGAGCCAAACTCTTTAGCGACTACGACAAATTGGCCCGTAAATTTTTTTGAAAGACGGCAGTGCGTGCTTTGTGTATCGAACGACACACGACACTTCACAATCTTTTCTTCTACTTTATTGTTATTGCGGCTCTCTCAACAGAAAGTCCTTAACTCAAGTAATGTTGCTTTTTGTTAGCAATTCATTGATTTATTTCCTACAATGTTCATTAAGGGAAATGAAATTTAGGACAGAGGTGTTGTGTTGTCTGAGTGCAATTGATACATGATATTTTTTGAGTATCAGAACCTCATACAATGTAGTTATTTATCGTTACATAAATTCTTATTATTTTTACACTTTCGGAAAGTGATTTATAAAAACTTCAAAACTAATAAAATATTTTAAAATTTAATTTTAAAGTTTAAAACATGTTTGCTTATAAATATCTTTTTAAATGCATGCTAATCGTTCGAGTGGTTACATTGAGAAATGTCCGTGCGAAGTTATTTATGTCTGTGTCTGTGTTTGTGAATTCCAGGCAGTACAATTAACTCAAGTAAGTGTATGTAGGCAATGTGATGGCGCGCGTGTTTGTTCTGTTAATATGCATGCTTGTTTGTAAATATTTGAGGTTTTAATTCTCTAGCTTTCAAGTATGAATGTATGTAATCTGTAGTATACCTCACTGTTATACGATATGTATCTATGCAAAGTTTTGCATATCTAAATGGAATACCTTTATGTATATACGTTTCATGGATGTGTGTTAGTATTATTTCTTTTCCATAGGTGTTAGTAATGCAAGTCTAATGCAAAATTGTCCTGTGCACATAAATGTTCTAACACAAAAGCATAAAAAAGGTTAAGTATGAAAGCCACCAAGCACATGTACGCAGTTGAGGATCCAGAATTTTGCGGAGGAGGAATGATTTTAAAATTCTAAAGCCGAATTTCTTCCTTTTTTTGCTAATTACCAAAATTCCTGTTTATTCACGCTTCGGTGAGGCTAAATGATTTTAAAAATTCTTAAATTAAGTTATTGGCTAATTTTTGTCTACTATATTACTATACCTACTTTACACAAAATTTGCATATACACCTATTCCCCGATTTACACTTTTTCATGAGAAAAACGTGTAAATCGAAAGTTAAAAATTTTCAAGTCAAAACCGCGTAAATCGAAAAGCTTGCTGAAAATGCATAATTTTGCTATTTGACAGTTGTGATTTTTTTCAATATTTTTAGGTGTACACAGAAATAAAAACAAAATGCATTGACAGGTAATATATGTAAATAAATTACGGAAACACTGTTTTTTTTTATTTAATTACAATACATTAAACAGAAGAACAAAAAATAAAACCAAAGGTGTTTTATTATCATTCATCACTGTCAGAAATTACTCTCATTCTTTTTTTCGGAATCGAAGATTCGAATTCACTTTCATCACTCGAAGTTATTTGTGCCGATTTGATGTTTGAAGCAGAAATATTTACATTATGAGAGATGGTAATATTATTAACAATTGCTTCGAATTTTTTGTAAGATCTTTGTAAACTTCTTCATATTGAGCCAAGCAAGCACGTGTTCAATCACAGTAGCATTTAGTAGAGTGCGATAAAAACAAAAAAACTTATTTGGAAAACCGTGTAAATGCGAAAACGTGTAAAACAAGTGCCGTGTAAATCGGGGGATAGGTGTATTTTCTTCTTCCATGATCAAGTGGGGGCATGCATCCCTGCACCATCCCCTCTTAGATCCGTCATTGCATGTACGAACAATCACAACTTTTAATTTGAGTCTGTCAGATTTTCACGTTGATTGACACTGACACTTCTTTAGAATGCAAAAATATATAAAATTTGAATAGTTGAAAGTTTTAGATTATTTTTCTTATTTTTACATGATCAAACGTTCTTTCAAATGTTTTTTATTGAAAATTTTTTCATCTTAAGATTTCTGAAAAAAATCTGTTTAGAATAATTTTGCAAGAATTTGCCACGGTTTTTAAATTTCAATATTTTTTAAATAGATTTTTCTATGTAACAAAACTATTTTTGATTAACAAGAGTCACAGAACAAAATTGAACAAATATTTCCAACTTTCATTGAAACATCGTAAAAATTATAAAAATAGTTGCTATCATACTGCTATTATATTAAAGTTGCTTAAAACAACTACAATGAAATATGCAATAATATCTATCTGAGCAGATTTGAACGAAGCTTACGAACCAAACTTAATCAACATCTGATATATTCTCTGTCTGTCGCACTCAACTTTTTAAGCATATTTTTTGGTTTTTCAATATGGAGTAAATTTATTTTATAAAATTAAAACATTAAAATGTGTGTAGAAGAGATCAAATTGATGTTTGTTACTTGGTTTATAACATACACTTCTGCATCGTCGACAAGAGTGAACATTTCATAAGCAGAAAATAATTCTTCTTTTATTTTACAACGTCAAATGCAAACATTCGCAGGTCAAAGAATCATTTATTTGAAGAGAAAATAAATTAAAAACACACAATGATAAGATTCACGGAATTCGTTTGTGAGCTTATTAGGAGTCACCTTTCAATTCAAACACCGTCTATATAAGCAATCATCGAGTTCATTTCATTTACACATATGCACAAAATCACATGTGCTGTTCATGAACAAAATGGACTCTTTCGTACTAACGAACCACTTTTTATAAACTGTGTTACGTATTAATTTTCAGATGTAACTCGTTCTGGTAGCAGCGCAGAGGGGTACAATTTTCACTCAGGATGATTTTTCCATTTAAAAAGTCCAATAAATAACATGTAAGCTATTTTTGTAACCGTCGTCCTTATTATCTTCTTTAAAAATAATTCTTTACTTATACATTTCAACTTGACTAATTCAATTCATAAGCCATTATTTATAAGTACTGTGGAACGTACACCTAATCACTCCCGGCATTTGCTTATGCAAGAATTCATCACTAATTTTTTTTGTTTCATTTTTGTGAAACATGTGATTGTTTTTAGAGCATGGTAAAAATTATAATTTGCTCAATAATGTAATTACAGACTGACTGGAAATTATTAAATTTAGTTTTCATTTAAGATTTGTTGAAAAGCATTTATAAAATCCAACCTTTTGTTTTATTACACCCATCATGAAAGATCTATCTACCTACCAGCTTTATTTAATATTATTTTCTTTAATTAAATTATTTTTATAAATAATTTAATTCTTCCGAAGTTATACGTGCGAAATGTGCTTTATTAAAATCGTCGAGGGAACAATAAAGGAATGCCAGTCAGTCTCTCACTGTTTCTATTTCATTTGTTGTGTCTTCTCAAGCGTTCCAAAAAATCTTTTAGCCGCGTACACACCTACATCATATCTTTGGTTGCCGGTTTGTTGGTTTGTTCATTTTTTTCGAATCTTGTAATTGATTTTCAACAGTTATTTAAATTCTCGCTCATTTCCAATGACTTATCTGATTAAATTAATTAAATTGATTAATTAATTAAAAATAGAAATTGGCATACGATATGGCTTATAAATTGTTACAGTGATGGCGCGAGCGACATACTCCGAGGTTTTTCTTCAACTGTTACGCGAAATAAATTTTAAATATTCAAAAATGATGCGTTTCATTTGTTGTTGTTGTATAGCAAATGTCTCGAAGTTTGTGGTGTTTTTTGTTTCTTTTAATGAAAAAACCACTTGCGATTAAAAATATACATAAATATTATATTTATTTTACACATGAGTGTAGATTTTGAAAAAAATCTTTCCTTGACTTGTTTTGTGAGAATAATTTTGAAAGCGTTGACTATAGCAGCCAAATGCATTTTTTTTAATCAGGAAGCTAATTTTTCAAATCGAAATTTTTGAAATATATAAAATAAAAAGATAAGCCCGGAAATGAACGAAATATTTCAAAAACAAAAGACAGGTATGCCATTTTAAAAAATATTTTTGCTTTCAAATTAAAAAGAAAATGAATGGGTTTTTGAATGTAACACGTCCATTAGCAAAAATTTTTTTTTATCTAGAATATAAACAACATGGAATATGTCTAAAATCAGCGCCAACGAAAAATAAATTAATTTATATAACGACCATTTCTTGCTTTTTATCGAAGCAAACTTTTTCAAATTCTAAAAACCGTTGCATCGAAAAATTATTTATTTATGATTTTCTTTGAAAATCATAAAATGGTCTCGTCGACGGCGGCAGGCAGGCAGGCAGGCACGTACATCGTTTGCTAAAATTTTAACGTCGCCATCGTAGTTTGTGTCAGTCTGTTTTATGATTCTGTAACTCATTATTGTGATTATTGTAACTTTTAGTATAAAAGTTACAATAATGACTTCATTTTATATTCTGTCATTCAATAAATCCACGCAGTAGAACTACTAGTAAAATTTCAAGTTTTTATCCACCATTTGCGAGCATAATTTACGATCTTTAAGTTGTTGTAAGAAAAACAAAATGAAATGGCACCGGGCGTTAGAATTAAGATGGAAATCTAAACATACATTGCGTCGTGTTATGTATGCAAGACATACAAATAAATACGTCAGCACTCCACGAGGAAAGAAAATATCTGCCTGCTACAACGCTCCAACTTCTAATAAATAAAACATAATTTACATTATCTTATTTGAAGATGCTTTAATGAAAAATGCATTCTGTTGAAAGACTTACGATCGATTTCGAATTTTTTTTATTGTTTCATTCCTTATCTTCTACGAATTCATTTCGCCATTCATAAAAGTTTTGAAGTGTTGTTATAATAAAAACAATGAAATGATAATGGAATAAAATAAAATAGCATATAGAATGAAAAAAAATAAAGTAAAATGAAATGTCAAATAGAGTATTAATTTAATATACGAAGCTCGTCAAACAAAGAGATTGAGTGCAACTATGGTTTATTAGTTTCAAACGCAGTGGATAGCGTACGACGACGATATTGTAGAGTTAATGAGACTATTGCAGAAATCACCAGAACAACGTATTTCTGCATTTTTCCACAAAAACATGATATTAAATTATTATTTTGAATATTACTAGAATTATTGTCAACAGAATTTGAACTGTAACTGTGTGGCGAAATAATAACGTTAAACTTTCCATTTGATGATGGTGATGATGATAGCGCTGATGATAATGATGGTGACAAGAAATGCTTTAACAACGGTAAGAAAGTGATGACGATGATTTTGTGATAATGATGAGGAGAGGGCATTAGATAATGAAGATGATGACGATGATGGTAATTAATTATTATTGATAACAAAAAGTCGAAAGATGACTATACTCGGGAATCTATGTTGTGGCGAGGGGTGCAGGTTCGTGTTAATGGAGTTAATATAGTTGATGATTTGGTGGTGGGAGAGATTGGATGATAACAACAATAAACTTTCAGATGCAGTTGAAATTGTTGATGGAAGAATGTTAAGGGTGTGGCAACGAACATGAAGATGATGAGATGATGACGAACATGAAGATAATGTCATGATGACAAATATGAAGCATATGCATGCAGTGATGTGATGATGTCGTTAATGTTTCACGTATGACGTTGAAGACGATAACGACTGAAGAATAAATGCTAAAACTCTGATTAAAATGTTTTCGAGCGTGAACAGAGGAAAGATTGAATGTCCACCGAAAAAGTAAAAGTTTTAATTTTTGCAATCATAGTTCTCAGCTATCATTTTTGTTAATGACGTTTATGATGTTAAATTTTATAGCGACAATTTTAATCCACGCTATTTTTATCAAACTGGAAAATGTTTTAAACATAATTTTAAAAATTTCATCGATTTAAAAAAAACAAGACGGAGCATTTTAACTGTGCACCTAAATTATAAAGATGAACAAAATAAAAAATCATAACAGGTGTGAAACTATGAATGACAAAATTTCATAAGTTTGAAAAAATTTGAAAGTTGGGAGCTCAATAATTTAGTGGCACCCCACTTGTATTACCACATCGTTGTGTCTAATGCATGTATACAATAACTTTTTTAAAACACAACATTCATAAACTCTGTATGCTATAAAAAAAAAATTAACCTAAGAAAACTAAATATGAAACAATAACATAAAAACCAATTTACACCCCACAACATACAACACACAACATCACAATATATTAAGCAACATACAATAAAATATTCAATACAACATACAAAACAATACAACAGACAACATAATATTCAATACAACATACAATACAATACAATATACAATATAATATTCAATACAATATACATAAAGATCACCATTGTTTGTCGTAATTCAGTGAGAACACCAAACATTGTTTGCACAATGACAGAAAACCGCTTAGTAAGTCATCCACTGCAGAAACCCACAAATATAAAACAATATTAAACTCAAAAACGGCAAAAAATGATTCAGGATTTATTGAAAACAAAACAGCATTAGTAGCAGCAACAACAAACAGCAACAACCACAACAACAACAGCAGCAGCAACAACAGCAACAACAACAACCACAACAACAACAACAGCAGCAACAACAACAGCAACAGCCCCAACAACAACTACACAAAAAACCGGCGATCGAACGTTGAAAAAATGTCAGCTAATAAATTGCATTATGGCTTTTGTTGCATGAGAAGCAAGTGTCTTTGTGTCTTTGTGCCCTTGTGTACGCTGACATCGCTGTCTGTGTGTGTGTGTATGTGTGTGTGTGTCTGTCTGTCTGTATGCATACGAGTTTGTGTGCTTGTGTGTGCGCAAAGAATTTATTTCAACACTGTATGGTGTTTAGGGCTTAATGGATTGTGATAATTATTTTCCAACCTACAAAATTTTTTTGTGCTTTACAGATCAATTTGTGTACAATGGTTAACGAAAGTTCACATTTTTTCATAAATGTGCAAACAAAATTTTGTTCTTGGTCGATTTTTTTTATTTTTACTTAGGATGCATTCAAACTTGGTCACCCAGCTCTCATCACCCCAAGCAACGACGACGTACGTATATAAAAACTTGAGCCAATTCGTTGGCCAAGTGTTTATGCCCACTTTTATGTGCCCGCTCAATGTGGAGTGTTCAACAAGTTTGCGTGTCTGCTTGTTTTTGTTTATACGCTCCTCTCCGGGTGGGATGAATTGAAATTTGTTGTTCGATAGTCATCAATAAAGTTATTCTGCGATGTCTCAACGCATGAGTTAGTGGGAACGGCTGGTGTGAACGTCAAACATATCGCAAATATCATGCAACTTTCATCAGGCGTAATCATGAACTCTGATCACGAATATGTTGAACTGTATGTAAATTGTTAATTTGCTAACATTGATTTTTCATTCACTTTTGATTTCAACATCACAACCTTACTACTACTACTACTACTACTACTACTACTACTACTACTACTACTACTACTACTACTACTACTACTACTACTATTACTACTAACACTACTAATACTACTAACACCACTAATACCACTAATACCACTACCACTACTACTACTACTACTACTACTACTACTACTACTACTACTACTACTACTACTACTACCATTACTACTACTACAACTACTACAACAACAACAACTACTACTTCTACTATTATTACAACTATAAATATATATCCCTATTAAATGTTATCTAATGTTAACATCCATAGGCTCACCACAAATGTTTATTCGATTAAATAAATTTGATAAGAAAATTTATTTCAATGATAAATAAACAAAATCAATGAATAACACTTTTTAATGATAATTTTCATCCTTAATTAAAATATAATGTCTTAAAAATATTTTTTATATGCCTATCTATGACCAGTTTATCAAACTTACTGTACATATTATTATTATCATTAACATAATCATTATTATTATTATTATTATTAATATCATCATATGCCATATATTGTGATCGGAACAATGCGTGAATCAATTTTCATAACTATCTTATCGTCACTGTACTTATTTTATTTTAAATAAAGAGCAATGATGACTAACTATGATGATTATGATTTTATTTAAATTTTATTTATTTTAATTTTATTTTATTTTAATCATGACTATTTCTCTATTAATTAACTAATTATTGACTTTACGCATTTGATGAAAATAAAAGATCTAACCCTAACCCTTATAATTTTTTATTCGATCTTTTGTTTTCTTTCGCTTGTACGTCCATGTAATTTTTGATGTTTCATTTTAGAGAAGTTTCTGAAAATTAATTATAATTATTGCTGGGTAACTATGGTTTGATTTGAAATTGTTTGTCTCAATCATGTTCAGTTTGTCAGCGTTTAATAGTTTAATTAGTTGTTTGAATGTATTGAAACAAAAAAAGTTGTTTTTTTCACTTTTCTTATTTTTTTAAGAATTGTTAAATCCATGTTTTGTAAAAAAAATTTCTGGCTGTGTGAAAAATTATGTGAATTGTGTATTCAATTAAAATATTTAAAAAAATATAACACTAGTGCATGTTGAGGTTCTTAGATAAACGATCGCCCACTAAATATTCTGAATTTATGTAAAGAAATAAATATAACAGAAAGAGGTCGGATTCAACAAATAGATTAGATTTGGCGAAATATATATTGTTGCCAATTTCTTATTTAATTTATTACCAGTACTTTTTTTGATTAGTTTCTCATTTTGGTTATTTTGTTTGAAACTTCAAGAATATATTTGTTTGTTTGTTTGTGTGTGTGTGAGCGTGTAATCTCCACTGATGTTTTATTTTCATTTATATTCATAGTGTCATATTTTATTACTTTTTTGTATATAGCAACATATTATTTTTATAAAAATATTCCAGACCAAAATTCAGAAGATAGAAATATGACGATCATGTTCGTGCCTCTAATAGCAAAAGATTATGAACGTTTGTAAGGCTTGCTGCTGCCTAATAATTTTTGTATTCCATCCTTTGTTCAATCGCTCTAGTGCGTTTTTATATTATTTTTGAAGTTTTATATGAGGAAAATTTCTGATAAATTCAACAGTAGTTCCATTTTAAATTGTTTCAACCGGGTTCAATTTTCCGGCGTTAAATAATTTTATTTATTGTTTAAATGGTTTGAAACATAAAAAGTTGTTCGTGATCTCACTTTCTCTTAATGTTTTTATAAAAAAATTTTCCATGTTTTGTAAAAAACTTCTGGCTATCTCAACTGTTTTGGAAATTGCGTTTTTAATATATATAAATTTAAATATATAATACTAGTATAATTTCACACACACCACATACACACACAAACACACACACATAAAAACATGCGGACACACGGAAAACTATAAATTGGTTTCTAATAACATCATTAGTCACTTGAACGTTTCGATCGATTGTTCGTTATTCATATTCTTCGTCGTCAGCTCATGGTGCGGTGCGTTCAAATTTTTTTGGTTTCATTGAAAACTTTTTATTATTTTTTTATTGATGAATTTTTTATATTTTCAAATAAATTCTTGTAATTTCATCAGAAGATCTTATCAGTTTTTTCATTAGAATGCACTGCCGGTTATTGGAAACCAGTTACGGGTGGACTGAAATATATTTAGATAAGTATCTTTTCTGTAAAACTTTGAGAAAATTAAACCAGCATATTAAATAATTTTTTAACTTTCTCACTTTCACCAGAAGATATTATTTTATATATTGGAGGCACACACACACACGCACTATCATACAAAAACACACGCACAATCACACACAAAAGAAACACACGCAAACACACACACACACAAACAAACATATACACATGGGAGTACATAACTACACGACACTTGCATATCACCCACGAAAAAGTTCACATACATCTTTCTTTTCATTCCTTAAGGTATTCTAGAAGGTATTATTTGAGGTATTTACAAGATATCTACACATCGTGTCGATAGAGACCTTATGATATAGTACATCAACAACATGTAAGAATGCATACAAAAGATAAGCATGTATAAAAACACACATATAAACACATACATACACAATACGTATACATACACACATTCACGCATGTGTGTAGTATATTTTCTACAAATAAATTTATATTTATATAATTTTACGAAAACATCAAGCTTTTTTGTATATAAATAAATATAAATATATGTATGTATGTATATAATATATATATATATACATATATATATATACATATATATATATATATATATATATATGTATATGAGACGCAACAAAAGTATGAAGGTAGGGGTCATAAAGAGACAATGAATCATATCTTGATGGTCTGCTACCCATGAATAAATTTGCGTGAAGAAGTGCATGTGTGCTATTCTACACAAATGGTCTGACAAATAGTTTATGTACATGGACGGACGTTCTTGTTTGCGTCTGTGCATAGGTGCGTGCGTGTTCCACCCTGGACGGAGTTACATAGCGTTATGTTATCTTTGTGAAAGATCTTGTTTTTGAAAGTGTGTCTGTGTATGTCTGTACGTGTGTTTGTGAGTGTGTTTGTGTGCATTCAAACGGAGCACGTCAGTCTTAGATTTGTCATTTCTGGTAGTATGAAAATCAGATCAAAAAATATTATTATCATAAATTGTTATTTTTTTTAGGGTGAATCAAAAGTTGAAACAGTTGTGTAGGAGGCAACCTCCTTCATTCACGTCTGCCAAAGCACTGACCTCATCATTGATCAGTCTATTTTATAAAAATAAAACTCTCTTAACAACGCTCTGTTTCAACTAGCAGCATGTCAAACGAGTGACAAATATTTTTCATTCATTGTCTTCATCATAATCACATGCGATAATTTACTTACTTGCTGATAGGCGAATGAAAAGATTTCAAACAAAGGTAATGGTATAATGGTTTAAAAAGATTAAAGAAAATATTAAAAACCAAATAAGGATTAAACCATAGTTTACAGTTGACATAAACAAAAAATTTGTATCACGATTTGTATTTGTATCACGATTTGTATTTGTATCACAATTTGTATTTGTATCACAATTTGTATTTGTATCACAATTTGTATTTTTTTATTTTTCAAAAAAGAGGGGTATTTGTGTCACAAAACACTTGAAAGAACATAACTCTAGTCTGGACATTGAATGAGTCGTGCGGCTGGGGTTGATTGTCAGGCATCGTCGTTAAAGGGCTGCACTCAAATGTTCAAATGTTCCTCACAAGTGCACATGACACTTGTTTCTGAATTTTTATTGGCAACAGCTTGTGCTAATTGTAATAAATTTTATGTGGTTCTTGGTTGTTTATATGATTTTTGTTTATTTTACATATCTGTCAAATGCTTGGTTGCTTTTGTGCATCTTTTCTAAAGATTGATTCAAAATTAAAATCATTTGGCGTACATTTGACTGATAACATTTTTTTATCTATTGTCAAATATGATCAGTTAATGAAATAGTAAACTATCAAATGGTAATTCATGTTTTAACATTTGTTTGTGTCACGTATCTAACATTTTCACAACATTTTTCTCTTCTTATCAGAATTTTTTTCATAAACCACAAAAACTTACACATTTTTTAGAGAACTGTTTGCGAACTGGGCCAACAGCAACGACTCAAAAGGAAGAAAACAAGATGTCGACATATCAGCAGGCACTCTTGTGTATGCATATTAGTTCTGACCCGCCATGCCAATGAATATAAATTCCGTAAAGAAAGAAAATATTTGGCAGAAGTATAACATTAGGTTCATTAACTCGAGGTTTCATTAGCGCATGATTTAGCTTGGATGAAGTATATAAACCATCACAGTACTAATTAATTTAATTTTTTTTAAAAGTTACGTCCGTTAGCATATACACGTAACACCTATAACCCGTGTGCATATTTAGACTTTCAAAAGCGCTCACATCTACTCTCTTCACTCTCCCTATCTCTCCTTCTCTCCTTCTCTCTCTCTCTCTCTCTCTCTCTCTCTCTCTCTCTCTCTTATCAAATGCCAGTGGTTTTTCACTAATTTTTTTCGCACCCATGCACCCATGCTATTAAAATTCAAAGGTAAAAAATAACATTTGATAAGCCCGATCATCATACGCTGCAGTCGAGAGCAGTATATATTAACAACGTTAATGAACGTGAACAATCATATCGAGCAGTTTTACAATTTTATAATCATTTCATCTGTTTAAAGTTGAATGTTATCGTGATTTAACCAATATTATGTTGGCAGTCATGTAACTTTAAATAATTATTGTTCACAAATAAAAATTAATTATTTAAATATTTACGAAACATCGCATTTTTGGAATCATTTGTGAATTCGACGTAATAATGTTTTTCTGCACATAAAAACTGGAGAGCGGTTGAGAATGAACAAAATATTTTATGCATATTTGTTAGTGTTTTGTATAGCTGAGTGTTCATTTATTCTTAGAATTTGCATCCATTGCTGCTAATCTTTGAATGGGTAATGGGCAAATTAATTTTGTTGTGCTTGACTCGTTGTTGTGTGCGTGTGTTGTTTATACACGTACGTCAAATTGGAAGACAGACGCTGAACGACTCCATTCGTGGCTCATGAAACAAACAACAGACAAAACAGCAACTGTCGCATACGCCAATGTATACCCACACATATATCTATTTTCATTTATAAAGTACACTTTCACACTTTTTGAAAATTAACATTTTTTGTCAAAACCTTGTTTTAATATTGCATTCAGCCAGTAATTATGCGACCAATCAATAAAACGGCGCGTCGTACGCAGACCATCAACCAACAACGTAAAACACACGCAACATTTAAATACATTTATGCGTACGTGTAATGCAAAAAATACTATATAACAAGTGTGTACGTACGTGCATATACTGGTAACTTTGAAATGTATTGCATGCATAATTACAAAAAAGTAGATACAACCACATAACTACCAATAAATAGATACACATCTGCCGGTGTAGTGTAATGTAATGCGACAGCACTGCGTTCCACCATAAATAAAAAACGCTGAAAAATGTAAAAACCCCCAATGCTCGTGAGCAGAACATTTTGTACATACAATCGTATACGGTTGTTCATGTTTTGTAGGCAGCTTCACGTGCAGCCACATCTCATTTTTGATGGCTTATTTCAGTGCGTTTATCATAGCGGTTTGTGGTTGGTGCGGCGTAGGACGGGTCTGTAATTTATAAAGTCATTCACAAAATTAATCACTGCTGCTGGGTTTGCTACTCTTTGTTCTGTACAGCTTTATAGAGATGCACACGCCAAAATAATATAACACGACGTAAGCAAGCAAGTATCTAGATTAGAACTTCAGCATTTTTATAAACGTGTTCAGTGTTTGTTTATCCGATTTCGTGTTGTAGTCGTAGAAGTGTGCACTACACGAGTGAACCTATAAATCAGTACTCACTTGTTTATTCCTAGAGACGTGCGTGAATATTATATCGCCATGTTAACGCTGCATTTAATGACAGATGTGGAGGCATGGTGGAATTGTAGTAATGTGTATGTGTGTTGTGTGTGTGCATGTGTTGTGTGTGTATGTGTGTGTGTATGTGTGTGTGTGTGTGTGACAGTGGTGGACTGCATTGTGGCAAGCAGGTTGGCCTCGTAAATTATTTCATCTCTTGGATTGCATGACGTTAATGTGCAATGTGTCACTGCATGACTATGAATTATTTCTGATGCATGCCTCATCTCTATCGTGTTTCCGTATTTCTATTACTTTGCACAGTGATTTTTTTTCTTACATTGTTGAGCAAATCTCGAACTGTTCAAGTTTGCAGCATCTTGAGGTGGTCCGCAGCTCAATTGACGGCATGATTGGTTCGGAATGATTTAATTATAGTGGAAGTGCTTTTATTTTGTTCTATTGCCACAAGATATTCAAAATAACATTTTCGTGAACGGTTTGCAAAATTCTGAAAATTTTTACATGACTTTAAATTATTAATTTTGGTTCTAACAAGAAAGTGTTTACGTGAAATATCAAAAATTGCGACCAGAAGTGGCTGTTAGATGAAACGAACCTTACTTTTGTTGTTGATGGATGATCAAAGTGATTTGAAAAACTTGAATATTTTTGAAATGTGACGCCAATTTTTGTATGTGAATAATTATGTTGTGATGGAAATCCACAAGTGGAAAAATTGCCACCAAAGCAGCAGAGAGCCCCCGTGGGAAATAAGAGTCGAAGTTGCGAGTACGTGTACAAAATTTACAACGTTTCAAAAACATCTCATTAAATCATAAATAGCCTATGGTAAAACATGCAAACCTCTATTACCTTATTAAACTCGTTAAACCTGTTGAACTTGTGGCGTGTAGATAGTAAATGACCAATCAAGACTGTTTTGCGGATCAAATTTTTTATTTACCAAAATTATTTTTCGGAATTCCTACCTAAATATTATTACTAATCAAAACATGTAATTCTGTAAGAATTTTTTTTAAAACAACCAAAATTAGAATTTTTTTTCAAAACTTTGTTTAAGTTTTACTGAAAATTATTTTGTTATTATTAAATTGTTTTTTTTTAAATTTAATAAATTATTTTTAATTTTGGTCAGGCCGTACAAAATTTGTTTATTGTTGAAACTTTTATTCAGCAAAAATTCAAAGCTTCAGGGCTGCTCAAAATTAAAATGAGGAGTTAATAACGTTTATTACACAGAGGTATTAATATTTTCTGACCACTCTGTCTATTTCATTTTTTACAGAAACCATTTTAAAAATGCTATCGTGACAAAAAAGGCAGATGTCTGTTGAAAAAATCCGTCAATAAACAAACAAACGCATATGTTGGAAGATATATGGGAATTATTTATTTGCGAAACCTGTGGCAGGCAGGCAGTTGAAGAGATGGGTTCACGGGTTATTAAGAGTTGTTCGCTCGTTGCAGCGTTAATGTTGTCAATAACTTCTGAAAGCAAAATTTTTCTTTTTCTCTAAAACGTCTTATGATAACTTGGCATTGTGGACTGCTATGGTTATTAATGGGGACTGTTTTTATAGTGAATTTACAATTTTCAAACTTCAATTTCGGTCAACTTTTTTTTATTTATTTTTATAAGTGTTTATAAAATTTATATAAACGATATTATATAAACATATTTTTAAATGAATTCCCTGTTTTTATATTACTACAACGACATGTTGTTAAGAATCATTGCATGTTGATTTCCACTGAAACCTGGTTGTTGTGTTGTGACGTCACTCAACATCCCACTCCATCACCATTCAACAAGCCGAAGCAAACAGCAGGCTAGTGTGGGGTGGTGAGGCAGGCGTGTGGTCGATCGCAGCTGCTGTTGATTGTTGGCTGATGGTGACGAAGATAGTTGTAACTGCATGTCCACTTCAATTTTTTAAACTTTTCGGGAGCTTCATGTTGCTCTAGGTTTGAAAAATGTCAAGATTAAAGATGTATTTTATGTAGAAACGAAATTTAACATCAGCCATGGAATTTTTAAATATTAGTACAATTTTCATTTTGTAGCTCAATTATACATTTCTAATGATTTACACCAACTGAAACAAAAACAAAACATGAAAAATTTAATGACAACCGTTTATAATTTTAAAAAACGCAGTAAAGTTATATTTCACAAACATTAATTTTTATTTTGTTTAAGCTTTAGGATTGATTTAGTTTTCTGGGCTGACATTTTATTTTGAGAAATGAAACACCCAATTGTTTCAGTAATAAACATTCGACGTTTTGTTACCCAGTTTTAACTGGGGCTAATGTTTAATACGTGCTACGGCTGGTAAACGGAAGTCTCACCAATTTAATAAAAAGTGGACGAACCACGTGGTGCTGCACGACTTTCCTGGCTTCCCACGTTCGAATTGAATGTCGGACGGATTAAAATACTTTATGAATGTAAAAATGTCGTTCGAAATCATGATATTAAAATTTAATTAGTTAAAAATTTCTTTACAAAAATAAAAAAAAATATTTTTTAAAGATAAAAAGCTAATAAGTATTTTTAATATTTGAAAATGTTTATTATCTGTCATGGTTGTTTTGATCGAGGTTTTTGTAATTGGTTGTTCATTTACTTTCTTCTCCGACGGAACGTTGGTGTGCGAGCAGCGAGCATCTCGCACAAGACGCTGGCCATTGTTTAAGAATTGACGATGTCAGACCTGCTTCCTTACTGAATGCTCGTCCTACGTTGCACTCTAGTTTTTCTTTGTCGGCGTGCATCCATCCTCCTACATTTCTTTGTTCTTTACAGTCATGTCGAGTTTTATTTTTACGGCTTGATTAATAAAATAGCATGTACAAAAACATATACAGCAACAAGTTCATTTCTCTGCTCAAAAGCTACGAGTTAAACAAAACCAACTAAAGTATATATACAGTTTTGTTATTACAAATGAAATGTACCACCATGCTGAACTATATGAAGTTCTTAACGATGATACGCAAAATAAATTTATATACACTGATTGATTATTGAGAAAATTATAAAGTAAAAAAGCAAAAATTTATGTTTAACAGCTTGGGATTAAAAATGTAACTGAAAAATTGTTGTTGGAAGTTTCAAAAGTGAAAGTTTCAAATTAAAATAATTTGAAGAGGAACTGTGGTGTCACCCAACCGTGAAGATGCATCATAAACCTTCATCCATCCGAGACTAGAGTTTTTTTGTTCAACTAAATTTTTCATGTTTGATAGAATAGACATTTTAATGAATTTTTCATGAAAATTCATAAAAAAATGTTTCGAGTATTATTTTTAAGTAAGTTACATATTTTTTTATCTTTTAACTCTTATAATTAACATTGACACGCAATGAACATACTAGCCATGTACAGTAATTCCCAGTAAATCTAATTATAATTAATAAGTAAAATAAAACAGACGAGGAACATTTCAATATGTTATGAATAAATAGACATGTTACGTATTAATAAGTTCATCATATTGTATCAGTTGTACTTCAATAAAAAATTTCATCAAGAGATCAAACACATCCAAAAATAATTCACCAAAAATATTGATTGATGAGTTTGTGTTTAACATTCTTTTGGCTAAAATTATTTTCTGCGTTAAAAAATTTAACTGTTTTAAAAAACAATTCAGCAAAGTCATCACTGACGTAGATAGATCAATAATAAGTGATTTTTTATTTTATATCAGTCAACATTTTTCAACAATTTCGATATTTTAGTAATTTTCAATCTTCACACTGGAAAACAAATTTTTTAAAATTGAATTTGTGCTACAGAGATATTGGCGGAGCACTTCAATTCGATGGTGGTCATACGAACGATCAAATACGTTGTTTCCTACTTTGATGTGCGTTGTTGTAATTGATTGGTTGGACGAAAAGGAAAGACGTTGATGCTATCTGGTGCTGAATGGATGGATGTGGATGGGATGGATGTATTCGAAACGCTTGATGTACAAAACTCTTCCCGTATCTTGTAATCTTTTATTAATTCATTTATAAAACTAAAAAAATTCATATCCCAGTTGTTTTTTCAGCCTAAATTGCAAAACGAAATAGTTAAATTCAGTTACAATAAGCATGTATACAAAATAGGAACGGCTGATGACATTTAAAATATTTGATATAAATTTTTTCTTGCAAAATATTTTGCTAAGTGAAACTTTCAACGAAAAGATGTTTTTGTCGTTCTCACATGAATGAGTATTTACAATATTAAAGTTATTTTAAAATGTGTCAAAATTATGAAATAATATTTTTTTAATTTTGTCGTTAAAATTTATTTAAACTGTTTATTTATAAAAACTGTTTAAGTTAACTGTCGAAAATGTAAAATGACTATTTATTCTTCCAATTAGAAAAATAATTAAATTGCCAAATCTCAATGGAAATGCGATATTTTCAAATTCTAACTTCCGCAAGAAATCCATGTCGGTCAACGCTCTTTCGTGCAAATTCTTGTTACTTCAAAAAAAAACAACTTGTAAATTTTCACAATTTTGTATTTTTTCACTGAAAAAAAGATTATCACTTCATACGATACATACACTTCATACATTGTGTGTTTATGATTTTTAATTAATTTTTTGCAAAAAACATTTGCATATTTTATGACATTTCAAACTTTTAAATAAAATTAATATTTTCACTTTAAAAGCCCCATTTAAATAAAAATTTAGTTATGCAGTTTTTACACACGCAGTACTAATGAATATATATTTTTATATTTTTCAGTTTATCATTTTTTTTGCACGCATTCCATCCATCATCTTCCCTGTTTTCAAATAACATTTTTCCACTTCCTCCACCGCAGGTTGTCAAGTCAGCGATGTAAAACATAAAAGCATTCTTCTAACTGCTCTGCTGGGAGTCCACCATGACACTCATTTATTCTTCAAACACCCCATCTTTTGGTCATCTTCCAGACATACATTTTTCTAATAATATTCAGATATCACATTCTACACACACCTTATACATCCGTCTTTTATTCATCTACCAAAGATCACAACACCAAGATTCCATAATTCTTTCAAAGGCCACACATACCACCAACGTCGACTTCGATTTAACGACAAACACTCATGCAAGGACCTGATTCCAGAGTATTGTTCTGAAAATGTGCTTTGAAGAATTTAAAAAATATGCTCTAAATTGCTCTCATAACAATCGTATAATACAAATATTTTCATGTTAAAAAGTTTATTGAATGGATATTATGTTGAAGGAGTTTTTTTTACAATATTTTTATATTAATTCAAGTTAGGTTATTCGACAATGAATGAAATGATTTTAAAGAAACAAAATTTGTTCACTATGCAAAAAGGGGTAGAAACATTAATTCTAACAAAATAAAATCTTTAATATCTAGAAGATCTTCAGTAATAGAACAAAAACAGTCAAGCGAACGAACTCTGCATTAGGAACTGCCACGGAATATAACCAACCAAACGATAAAATCTTGCCGAGATAAAACATGGACGTTAAGTTTCACGTTGGTCCGCTGGATGATGACGAGAAGTCAGGCGACGAACTGGAATCAAACCGCGATGAGGAACAAGAACTTCTCATCACGCATAAGCACAACAACGGCAATAACAAGAATAATAACAACAACAAGAGCAACAGTAGCAATAACAAAAATAATAATAACAAAAATAACAATGGAAAGTTTAACACATCATCTAATGTCATATGCAACGTTAATGCTTGTTACTCAGACAACGTAGGTAGTGATACGACAGTTAACATCGCAACAAATGAGCCGAAATACGAACCAGCAAGCCACGTGTTAAAAACCTTTGATGAATCGTCACATGGTAGAAAACTCATGCATTCCAAAATAAATGTTAGTGCAAGTTTTGATGAGAAGACCGAGAAGCGATCGAGCAGCAGCAGCGCAAGCGAGCCCAGCCACGACGACGATGATGACGAGATGGCCGCCAAATTCAAGAGCAATCCGAACTTAAGTGGTCGGCGAATTAGCAATATGAAAAAAAGCAATGCTGAAGCCTACGTTAATGTAAATGACAATTCAAAGAGCAACAACAGTGACAACATAAGCAACATCATCGTCGTAAACATCAGTGCAACCGGTAATAGCAAGGAAGATTTTTACAATGAAATTAATAACATTAGCGAAGGTGATTTAAACAAAGCAGAAAATTTCACACCATTTTTAAGAGCTACAAATAACACCAACATTACAAAAAACGGTAAATCAATCAACAACAATCACATAAACCACAAAATAGGGAAGGATAACGGTAATATGAGCGTTCCAACAATTGGCAATAAAGCCTTCATCCACAACAGCAAGTTGGAAAACTTAAAGAAAATTGGTCGCCAGAGTGTGGAATCTGAAATGGGCAAGCATTTCCTAAAGCCGAAACCTGATGTGAACATGCGAAAATGGAGTTTAACTTCGGCTCCAATCATTACAGTCAATGCATTTGAGGGCGATGAATCGTTCAGCACGAAGACGGCCGAGTTGCAGGCTATTTTTAACCGAAGGAGGTCAAGCAACAATGAACAGAAAGATGGAGAGCCCGCGACGAAAACAGACAAGAATTGTGAGGAAATAGAAAAGCATCAATCAGATAAACAATCGCAACGTAAAAAAATGTGGGTGGATTCGAACGATCATTCATTCAGGAGCAGGTTGGGTTCGGACGATAGCCACGATCAAACGTCTTGTTTTCCCAACAGTAGCATGTGGCTCCTATCCAGCCAGAGCCACGCTCACAGCACATCAATGACATCAACCGACGACAACGACAAGAACGACAACCAGTTCAATGGCAGCAGCAACAGACTGACAGCCGTTGCAAAACACTTTTTTCAACGTCGAAGGTCCCATCAGAACTGTCTGATCAACACCATGTCACCAGACGACGAAGAAATAATCACCTCAAACGCTAACAACAAAACGAAATTGACAAAAGACAACAAAAATAACAAAGACGAAAGAAATGGTAGCAAGAAGTCCAGTAAGCATAAGCCCAAACCGACGGGAATCGAAGCCATCTTGAGGCAGAGTTGTTCCGATGTCCGCAACCTTTTGGTCGGAGATGGTTCGCTGTTCTTCTCGGCAGGTGGAGGGCTGTCAAGTGGGGGGTTGTTCCAGAAGAACAGACGCCAGTCTACAGTGGGATTGTTTCAACCGGGTCCAAGAATATCACCACTTCCGTTCGAGCAGCATAATGGAACTCCGGGAATGCATATGAGGTTTGCAACTTCGCAATTTTGCACAGCCATCTAAAAATAGTTTCATTGAAAAACCATTCTATATTTCAAATTATTAAACAATTATATAATGAACTAACTATTCACAATAAAAAATTATATATGAAAATAAAATTTGTTATGAAATTTGGATGAGTTTGCATGTAAATTTCAAATATATAATGGTTTAGTCATTCTTAAAGTTGTAAAAAAATGCGAAGCGAATAAAAATTGCGACTTGTATATGACTATTGCATCAGTCCATCGTTTGCAAAAGAATAATGGCAAAACCACCAACACATTCAGGTTGAATTATTTTGGCGTACCATACATGATGGGACCAGCATTAACGTCAACAACATCATTAACAACAACGTCATCGATGACGTCATCAATTGCACCTGGCATGACTACCACAAACATTTCACCATTGCCTCAAAAGCTGGCAACTCCTGCAATCGTCTGCGACGGAGTCCTAACCGTTCCCTCAACTTTAGCTGATCAACAGCTCAGCAAAAACAACACTGACAATAACAACAACATCAGCAACAACACTGATAACAACAACAACAGCAATCAGCTGACAGTGAATTCTCTTGATGCCAACTTTCTGGCGCTGAACATGTTCGGCTCGCAACAGCAGCTTGTTGGGGTATTCATTATTTCATTGATTTATAATTTCTCTCCCCTTATACACAAAATAATAGACAGGCATACGATAGACAGGCTAGCAATAACTTTTACTCGGCAATATTTTGTTTTTATTTTGTTGTCTTCAGAAGGTTTGAGAGAATCGCATTTAAGAACAAAACAAATTTTTATAGGCCTTATTAACAAATTCGTGTAAAATGAACGAATTCGAAAAGTTGTAATAGATACATGTATTAAAAGGTTTGACGTATTCACCATTGTTCAATAATGACATCGCACGCAATTTTCATTAATGGTCAATTGAAAAAGTGCTGATACATATTATTTTTCAACTGACCACAATAAATAGATTTGTTTTTTACAAATTTTACGGTTCAATCATTTCACAAAATTTAGCTCATTTTAGTTTAATAATATCTACAAACTGAAACTTTTCATTTTAGATATTTTTTATTATAAATATACTTCATTAAACTTTTTGAAACACATATATGAAATAAATGTGTTATCTTGAAAATAGTGAAATTGATTTAGATAAGCACCGAAGTTTATTGTTCAAGTGAATTATGATTAAATTGATTAATTATGATCAGAAGAATGAATGCACTACAAATGAATTATGAATGCACAACAAACGAATTATGAATGTGCTACAAACGAATTATGAATACCCAACAAATGAATAATGAATGCAGGGTCAAGCGAGACGGAGGTCAGTGATGTTGACTCCTCGGTCAAGCTTCCTCGTAACCAATCAACCTTCTTTGGACTTCAGAGATTCAGATCTGAGCATCAACTACCCAAACTGCAACGGTCAGCAGTTGTTTTTGTTTTGTAGTTTGCTGTTGTACATTTTGCAACTAATATTTTTATGTTTGCACCTTTTTTGCAAATTTCATGACGTCATTTTTTATTACCTTTGATACCTAACTATGTGTGCTTAATAGTGCTGTTGTTGAGTTGATAAAAAAAATTTGAACCAGTTGTTAGCAGCACATTTGACAAATTGGAGCGTTTTAAAATGCAGTCATGATGGATTATTATTCATTGCTTGCTTTAAATGATTATGCGCGCGAGTCCTGTTGAAGAAAGAGAGCAACACACGCAGCTCAGGAGACCTGCCGAATGCTGGCTGGCTGGCTGGCTTGCTCGTCCTCACTTTCATTCTTATGAAAAAACTTTTTAAATGGTTGCACGTTTCAATTTGTTCTCTTAAGTTGTAGTCTGAGCGTCAGATACATATCAATGAAATAAAACTGTAGCTGATGTAATGAAATTGTCAACAGAGAATGTTCGCATAATTAGCAAAGTAATGAAATGATTGGTATACAAGGCAGGATCAATGAAAAAGTGTACCATTACTACAAGGATTACTGCACCATTAGCTTTCTAATCTTAGGGACTAAAAACTAATTGTGTCAGTAGGTAATTAACATATGCTGGAATATTTTTTTTTACTCTGCTTGGTGAAGATTAACGTGTAAACTTTTAATTATCTACGTTTTTTCCATTTTAAACATTGTTTAAACATTGAACTATGTTTTGCATTGAAATATTTTACTGTAGTAAACTTTTCAGAATAAACTTTTCATAAATTTTATTTGTAAAATTGCATTAAATTCAACGATTTTTTTTATAACTCATACACGCATAACAATAATGTTCGTAGAAAATTTCAAAATTTCATGCAAACAGCACTTAGCTGCTTCACGATGGCTTTAAGTTTATTGAGCAATTTCATTCTATATTTTTTCAATTTTCAAAATATTTGAAATGAAATTCTAGTTTTTTTTTTTATAAACATTTCCCAGATTCAAAATCACACTTTAAGTATAAAAATTACACCCCAACAAATGCCGATAGAAAAATTTTCTTGTTCTAAAAAATGTGTTACAGTGGAGATTTAAAAAATTAATTGGAAAGAAAAAAAACATGAAGCAGAAGACAGGAAATTAGAGGCAGCAAGCGGAAGTTGCATGAGAGTTGCCAAGTTAATCAAACCGTGTGCGTGGGTAATCTCCATTTTTGAAAAGTTATTCAAAACTTTCCTGGATTCATGAAATTTTTAAAAATAAATTCATCTAGTTCGAAATAAAATTACTTCATTTCAGCTATGTGCATGCAAGAAGTGTGGTAACTGTGGCTACTGTAGAGGCTGATATAGTGCGCTTCAAAAAATTAATTATTTTATTCCGTTCAATTGTATAAAAGTGTAAAGTTAAAATATCAATGCAAAAGCTCAAACATTTTTTTGGGGTAGCTAATAAAAGCCAGCTATTTTGTGCACTCTAATATTGGGGATGTAATAACCCTTTTATCAATTGGTATAACACTAAATCAAGGTCACTGAAATGTAGCGTCTTTGTTGGACTTAGATCATTATTTTTGAATACAAGTATGGCATGGCATGGCATGGAGAATTTATATAGCGCCCCTCTATGTAAAACTCAGAAGCGCTGTTCGAGAAGCTGCCGGTCAAAAAAGTGATGTTTAAGTCGTATTAATACATAGTATTAACAAGTATTAATAATTGCTATTGGGTTACAATCTACATTAAGATTACGGAATAAATTAGTTTTGTAATAATAAAGCTGATAATTTTATTAATTTTTAAAATATTTTATAAAATTAAATTATAAAATTACACGGTTATGTGCTCTGCCTTTGATCAATAATGTAAATCTGCTCGGAAATGAATTAAGTTTTTTGTTTAAATATCTTATTACATTGCGATCAGGGATTTGGCGATGTTACTTTGAATTTGACGGGCGTAGTGTGAACTGACGACCATACTCTGTTTCGGTTGGCATCATTTGGATTGTAAAAAATCTGGCTCTCAAAGTCATTTCTATAAAATTATAATGGATCTTGTCTTGAAAATGCACTCTAAAAAATGTACCTGATTCAATAAATATTGTTGACCAAAGGATGTCGTTTAACCGTTTGAAGCATTTTGTTAAAATAAAACTAAGGACTTTGGTGAGCTACTTTGCCAAGATTGAGTCAGCTTAATGATGCTAACAATTTTGTTGTTTTTTCACGCATGTTTGTCAGTGGAAAATGTTTGTCGGAAACTTTGAAATCAACCATCAATTGATTTTGAGTAATGAGGACAAAATTGTTGTGTTGTTGCAGGTTTATTTCTCGATATGTTGATACGTTGTTGTTGATCCTCACCTCATGTTACTGTTGTCTGCTGGTTGGCGATAATGATGCGTTGATCGTTGATGTTTTTTTGGGGATCAATAAATAACCAGCTTTCTTTGTTAGTGTGAATGTGAGCTAGCCGTCAGATGATACATTTATGAATGACGTCAACATGATTTTTTTAAGTTCAAGGCCATTATACTGTAATCATCATAAAATTTATTATCAATTCGATGTAATCTTCCTTTATGATAATCAGTTTTTTACAATCATCATCGTTTTTGTATGATCATAAACATCACTATCATCTAGTATCATCAATATTATTTTTACATCTTCATAGTCATCATCATACTTACTTTTTCATAATAACCAACATCATCATTATTTAAAAATATCAAAATCACCTCAAAATATATTTTCAATCAGCTAATTTTATTTGGCTAAATCACATTTTTAATAGTCTAACTAATTCTAACCTGTCAAAATGTTGGCTGTTCCGGTGAAAATTGAAACATTTCCCAATCAAATTTGTTGTGAAAATGCTCCCTTTTGGTCGTCAATTTGTATTAGAAAAACTTTCCCTTCCCGATCTGCTTTTAAATTTGAAAATCCTCTCTTTGGTCGTCAAATATTTGTCTTGAAAATCTTGGCAATCTTGCCCCCCTCCGTCAAAGAGTTGTTTATATTCTGAATATTACTGTTATCGAAAAGTTTGATTTAACCACCCTTCAAAAATATAAAATGACTAAATAGATCCACGTAATTATAACTGAAAAGTTTCAACTTTAACTGAACGCTTGATAAACCAGACCAACGCCGCGTTGTTTCTTGCCGATGTTTGTTAGAGATAAGCTCTATCATCGTGGCAATGCTATTTTATGATTACAATTAACACGCTCGTCAAAGTCTGTTTATTTCAGTTTCTATCATTTACTTACTTTTTTGATGAAGTCTTTTGAAAGTGTCAGTTTCTACTCGCCGGTTTTCGCCTACCGATTGTTGCCATCATTCCATCATTCCGATCAAACCTTTACAATGATTGTTAATGCCTGAATTGTAATTTTCTTCATTTTAAATTATAACAAAATAAATTATTTTCAAAACGTTTTTATCTCATTCATTTTTATAAATTTTATTATTATTATTATTATCTCTCTCATCCTTCTCTTCTTCTTCTTCTTCTTCACAATTTTTCGTTCATTCATCATCATCATCACCGCCACCATCATCATCACCATCATCATCCAACATCTTCATAGCATTTTCAACGATCGGATCGTCTTAATATCATTGTCAGGAGCAGCGCAAATAAACCTGGCAAAAGGAAACAAAAGAGGAGTGGCAAAGAAATGATGCGGGGAAAGATGGACAGCGTCACATTTCATTTAAACGGCGTCGGAAATATTTTTCATAACAGGACGAATGACGTTGAAGATAAATAAATTGAATGAACAAATCAAATATTGACCATCCTTCGCCATTCCAACATACGTTCAACTCGAGTTTGTACTGCAAAGTGGCCTGGTTTATCAAAATGGTGTACACACTGCACCGTCATGTTGAAAACTGTGCAGTTCCATGCGTTGTGTTTCAAATTCATGAATGATGACATCAAAGTGCTGGCTCTCTGTTGGCCTGAACTTTTCGCGAATCCGTCATCATCAACTTCATCATCATTATCACAATTGTCACATCTGCTTCGTCGCCATTACATCATCATCATTAGTTTATAATCACCAACATCAAACTCTTCTTCATCATCATCAGTGCCATCATCATTATTACCATCATTATCAGTACTATCATCATCAAACCATCATCATCATTACTATCATCATCAAATCATCATCATCAGACCATCATCATCAGTACCATCATTATTATCATCAGTGGCGTAGGTAGAACTTTCTTTGGAGTAGTGCGGGCATACATTTGTTTAAAAATTTGAAAACTATTTATCCATTTACAAGTAAATAGATGAATAGGCAGGCAAACAAACCGTTGAATAAATAAATAAAATAAATAAGAAATAGAATAAATATATAAAATAAAATAAATAAATGAATGAATAAATATGTAGATAAATAAATGAATGAATAAGCAAAGAACTGAACTGTAAGTCAGTCCTTTGAATGCCATGCTCTTTGAACCATGCCAACATAATAAAGGCTTGCAGTGCCGTTAAATAAAAAAAAAAGATAACACGTAAACTTTCAAGGAAGAGACATTCAAATAAAACAAAAATACAAACGCATGGAAAGACAATAACAATGTTAGCAACTGCAACATCAAAGATGTTAGAAAAACAACATCTCATCAATTTAGTTAGAAAATTAACATCACAGTAATAACATTAACAAATACATTAACTCGTGAGAACAAAATAATGAAAACACAAAACATCAGTAAAGCCTAGTCTACAGAGATTTTCTCTTTCGTGCATAAATCGACGCCATTAAAGTAATAAATGTTATCACATACATAAATGTTCAACAACTGAAAGGTTTGAGTTAGCACTCTATCTTGGTTGGAATAACACGTCTGTATGAAAATTTTTGAAAAAAAAATGTTGGAAAAAAGGAAAATAAGCAAGAGAAATCTTTAAATATAAAATGTAAATCTTTATCCAGTGAATGTGCTGTTGTGTGAAGCATTCAAGAATTTATTTTCTACATAGTTTTCAAGTTTGTTTTGTAAGTTTTTTATTTCTGGTACAGCCAGCGTACATATGTATAAGAAACACCTTTCAAAGTTTACAAACGTAAGTTCAACCAATACATTGAAAATTATTTGAGCAGTCATTCATCTTGCACATACTACAATAAAATAACACAAACTTCAAATAGTTGGGTAAGCTGAATGCAGATAATGATGTAGAAGAAAACAACTGCCAGTGCAAACGTTGAATCATTTAATACGTTCTACTCACAATAGAACTGTCAATCATTTCTCCCTGGGCTATTCACGTGGAAGAAGTGAATTAACATGAAAACTTCAGCATATGAACAATGATTAATGGCAGTGATTGGGTCGATGATAATGTAATGATCATTTTCTGATGCTGACAATGAAACTCTGTAACGCCAACTGCTCTAATACATCCGTGCTTAAATACCTTCTTATTCGCCAAAAGTTGACTCAAATTCCTTTATTTAGTATTTGTACAAAAAGTGATAAACTTTTCTTCTAAGTACCTTTCTTGCTTCTTCTATTATCATTTTCAGATAGATGTCCATAAAAAATTTTTCCAAATATTGTTAATAACTGCGTGATGTTGACGATGATTACAGGAGAGGAGTGCTCCAGGTGATGCTATCATAAAATATATACTGATAATAATTGTCTTTTTAAGTAAAATAATTCTTTACTGTGTTCAGTGTTTCTGGTTATAATGAAAACTCTAAACATAAACATAAAACATAAAGAAATGATGGACGCGTAAAAGTAATGAATAATGTCAATTCACAAAATGTAGGCACGTTTCAAAAGGCGAATGTTGGTCATTGTGAATGTTTGACTGAATGGTCGGGAAGGAATTTATAAAAATGTTGTTTTAGTTGGTGCTACATCTTTCGATAAATACATTTTGACAATTTTATATTCAACTTAGTAATGTTTTGCCACAAATCCCATCAAAAAATTTAATTATTATTTTTTTGAATTGCATAAACATGTGATATTGATTGAAGTTCGTAAATTGAAGCGTGCGGAAAAAATTACATTTTCAGAATTAAATAAAAATATGGGCTTCCAATCGATTGACACCTAAAAAATTTTCTCATTTATTCTCTTGTATCGCGCATGGTTTGGTGATGCATTCATTCATCCATTTGTTTATTCATTCATTCATTCATTCATCCATTTGTTTATTCATTCATTCATTCATTCATTCATTCATTCATTCATTCATTCATTCATTCATTCATTCATTCATTCATTCATTCATTCATTCATTCATTCATTCATTCATTCATTCATTCATTCATTCATTCATTCATTCATTCATTCATTCATTCATTCATTCATTCATTCATTCATTCATTCATTCATTCATTCATTCATTCATTCATTCATTCATTCATTCATTCATTCATTCATTCATTCATTCATTCATTCATTCATTCATTCATTCATTCATTCATTCATTCACTCATTCATTCATTCATTCATTCATTCATTCATTCATTCATTCATTCATTCATTCATTCATTCATTCATTCATTCACTCATTCATTCACTCATTCATTCATTCATTCATTCATTCATTCATTCATTCACTCATTCATTCATTCATTCATTCATTCATTCATTCATTCATTCATTCATTCATTCATCCATTCATTCATTTATTTCGTTCGTTCATTTATTCCTTCTTTCATTTTTAATTCTGGATGGCGAAATAGTGTAATGGTTAGAGGCGCCTGATCTCAGGTTAAAACGACTGTGTTCGAACCCCGATCCTGACCCAACATTGAATGTGCGTGCGATGCATTGATTGGCGTGTACTGTATTCAGATGTGGTGTCAGTGTTGTGGTGTCTTTTGTGGTGGTGTCTTTTAGTTATGGATATCTTTTAGTTGTTGTTATCTTTCAATTATTGATACCCTCATGTTTCACGATGAGAACGAACAAGCATTATCATCATTTGCCTGTATTTTTTTATTCCGACATTTGATTGCTTATTTATCTTTTTTTTTATCTAATTTTACATTCATCTAGTTTTTATAAAAATTTCATAAATAATGAAAAATATTGCATGTTATAAGACATACACATTTGACACATTGACACATTTTCAACGATAACAATTTTCATTTATCAGAGTTTTCATATTAACTTATTAATAAAGAGCCGAGCGGTGAATCTGTTCATACGAACCAACCTGTAACGCAACATGAGGCGCCTCTATCACGTTATTTCAACACAAACGAACAAATGAAAAGTGGGAATGTTCTAATTCTGAAAATGTTGACATGTACAACAAACGTTCATATTGCTCATACATCTGCTGCCTGCCTGCCAATCCATCGCGAAACATGCAGGCAGCCATCGCGAAGCTTCCAAGCAGCCATCGCGAGACATTCAGGCAGGCAGGCAGGCAGGCAGCATGTTCAATTGTTCAGTGAAATGAGGAAAGGATTGAGAGGTAGTGCTTCCAGGAGATAAGCCAAGTAAATTGCTAACTGTTTGACAGATCGGATGAATTAAAAATTAATTTGAATTTTGGTATTTTAACAATTTTTAACAAATTTGAAACGTAAAAATTGAGTTGAGTCAATTTTGAAACACTATATATTTCCTTGAAGTTTGAAACCTCTAAGAAACGTTTTGTTGTAATGGTGAAGGTGCCTGTCTTGCTGATACACCCCGCATATAACAAGCAGCGTATGAGGATATCGTATGCGTCCCCACGTGCTGTGTGCTGTTCGTCTTTCAGAACAACACTATCATCATAATAATTATCATCATTAAAATAATTATCATCATAATAATTATCATCATTAAAATAATTATCATCATAATAATTATCATCATAATAATTATCATCATAATAATTATTATAATAATAATAATTAATAATATAAACGGTAGTAGTAAAAGTAGCGAGCGACGAATTTTACATTTTGATTGAAAAGTTAAAAGCACCTACTCAATACAATAAGTAGAGCTAGTTTCACAGAGCCTCTCCAGCTATATAATTCATACAGCAGTTTCTCAATGGTTCTCTTTTATTTCTTATACTTTCTGAGATTGCGAATGAGTTATTGTTTGACGCACAGAAATATTCGATTGCTTTTTGCATCATCATCATTATCATCTTCATCATTATAATTATTATTATAAACATTATCAACATCATCATTATCATCATAATCATCCTCGTCATCATCACCATCATTATTGTCATCATCATTATCATCGTCCTCCTCATCATCATCATCTTCTTCATCATCAGTATCATTAACACAATAGCCATAGTTATCACCACCAACATCATCATTGTCTTACGGTACGGAGAGTGTATGTCTGCAAATAGACTAAAACTCAACAAAAATAAAACTAAATACATGTGGCTTGGTAGCCAGCAAAGATTGCAAAATGTGGATGATCCCAATGAACCAGTTGTTGATCCAGGGGTCCTTCTTGCTCCAGGCCTTCTTATGGGAGATTATGTGGAAGGTCTCCGTCAACTATCCTTTCATCAGCTTCATAAAATAAGAGAGATCAAACGATATCTACAAGAACTTTGTTGGGCAGCCTTGTTCGTACTTAGATTGATTACTGCAGCTTAGTTTGGCACGGTGTGGAGAAAAGTCAACTGGCATCCATTCAATCGGTTCTAAGGTCTGTCGCTGGATTACTCACTCGAGTCTCTGAATTTGACGGCGTCTCTGATTACAGGAAGAATGAACTTCATTGGCTATCAGTGGAAAATAGAATACTATTTAAAATAGTTCTCATGGTAAAAAAAACAGTCAAACTGGAAAGCCCAACCAACTTGAAGGAGATGTTGTATTCAGTTTCGAGTGATTCTGAAAAATAGATTAAGATAGGCAAAGCACGGAAATCTTGTTTGCCCTTGGTTCAAGAAAACTTATGTTGCAGCAGCCAATACAACACAATACACTACAATACAATACAATACATTACAATACGATACGATACGATGTTATACGATACGATAAAATACAATATCGTTTGGTATTTGAGTTATTCCAATTTATTCATCATCATTCCTCACTACAAACCGCCGTTAATACGAGCATCAACATCACTGCTGTTGTTTTTTATCATCCTCATCGTCATCATCAGTATTTTCATTTTTACGTTGTTGTCGTCGTCATCATCATCGTCATCATCATTATCATCATCATCATCATCAGATTTTGATTATTATTTAAAATGCTTCTTTTGAAAGAATCTGACTGGCCATTAAAAATTGCGGCAAGTACCTACTTAATAACTGGAAAGATTGATCGAACGTGTTTAATGAGATGTCGTCTTCTAATTCGTTCAAAGATACTGATGATGATAAAAAGGATGATGGTGATGTTGATGATGGTGATGATGTTAAGGATGATGAAGACAAAAATGATGAGGGTGATGATGATGGTGATGATAACAAAAATGATGATGGGTGATGTTAATGTTAATGTTAATGATATAAGATATAAATAATGATTAAGAGAAAAAATTATAACGGCACACAAATAAACACAAGAAAAAGACAAATTAACCAAATAATGTTACAAAATCAGGGCATAGATGAAGCGATCACTTGAATGACTGCAAATTGTTAACACGGCTGAAATCTGAAACATTTTAATGGATATGCAAAAAGATCACGATACGAAATAATGCATTAAAATATCTCATTACAACAATGTAAACAAAAAAAAAAAAAAAAAAAACCGATAAGGTACTGAAACGAAACGATCCGTGTTTTCAAAGAATGTCAGTCAGGATTATATGGCTGATAAGAGAAGCGGAAGTAGAAGAAAGACACTTAATAGAAGAAAGAGTGATGAGGATTATGAGGCGGATACTAATGAGCAAAAAATGATGAAAAGAAAGTAAAAAAATGTAAAAAAAATATGACAAAAGTAAAATTCAGTAGATAACAATGAGGAAAGTAATTATATTGACTGGTGAAAATACGGCTGGTGAAATATTTTTGTGAAATTTTATTTAATGAGCCGGAGTTTTATGCGCGCAGAAAAAATACAATGAGTTTGTAGCCAGTATTTATGATGGTGATGTTGATGAAGAGGGTGATGAGCAAGGATGATGGTTATTATTATTATTATTACTAATTTTATTATGTCAGGATGATGATGACGATGAATTCGTTAGGATGGTGATAAAAATGATGCGGATTAAGTTATGATGAAAATGATTACGTTATGACGACGACGATGATGATGATGATGATGATGATGATGATGATGATGGTGGTGGTGGTGGTGGTTATGTTATGACGATGATTAATAAAAATGAACCAAAAACTGTTCTGTAAATATTGCAATGTCAATGAAACTGATGATGAAAGTGATGCTGATGATGATAATTTTGGTGATGGCTCTGATGAACTTGGCAGTAGCGAGTTGAAAATGATCATGATGACATCAATGACATCATTAGTGTTTTCTGAACTGAAAAGATTTTGAGAGGTGCATTTATCTCAATCGATCCTTAATTGGTTGGCTGGTTGGTTGGTTGGCTAGTTGATTGGTTGGTTGGTTGGTTGGCTGGTTGGATGGTTGGCTGGTTGGTTGGTTGGTTGGTTGGTTTGTTGGTTGGATGGTTGGCTGGCTGGTTGGTTGATTGGCTGGTTGGTTAGTTGGCTGCTTATTTGGTTGGCTGCTTATTTGGTTGGCTGGCTGGTTGTCTGGTTGGTTTGTTGATTGGTTTGTTGGTTGGCTGGTAGGCTAGCTGTTCGGTCAATTGATTAGTCGGCTGGTTAGTTAGTACACTTACCCCTTATTTCAATCTAGTTTGCACCTCACCTCTTTCACGTTATCATCAAAATTTTCCAATCTTACAACGTTTCTGTATCTCTAAAAATAGAATCACAACTTTACAAAAAAATGTGTACATTAAAATTTTTCGATAACAGAAAATTTAACACTATTAAAACCATCATAGAATCAAAAACTAAAAAATTATAAATTCAGTTGAATATTTCTTCACATGGTGCGACAAAAAACTGAACATTAACACAACTTGAAGAAAGAAAAAATTTCCAAACTCAACTTGAATCAAACAGAAAAGCATTCTAACATGAGAAGAAACATTTCGCGAGCACTCGATTAGGTAGGCTTACACACTGGACCGTTTTCTGTTACAAGAAAAAATCTGGTTGGTATTACGAGGGTTAATCTTGTTACACGGAATTTAAAATCTGTCATTACTAAAAAAATGGTTAAGCAAAAATCGATTGTGCTTTTTTATAATTCCACTGAAATTCAACAATCGGCTTTTCTGGAAAATTTTCCAACTAAAAAATACAACAACTACAAAGCAATGATGTGCTACACAGTCTACAACAACATAATATTGCACCAACAGCAGCAACCAACAAAAACAACAACTGCAACAAAACAAAACAAAACTACAAGAAGACAATTTGAATGGAGCAGCGGAGGCGTTAATTTGAAATGATGGTGCCTAGCATTTCGTTTCATTGATGTTTCTCATTCGTACGTCATTAACATCAAAAGACTTGCAAATTTCTACCATTTGATGTTGCTAATCCAACCTGACGTTATATTTTTTTAATTATCTTCCACCGTATGCAACAAGGTGTCTTAAGATGAAAACCTCAGTTCCTGCTTTGCACTGACAGGGTTCAAAAGCAGCGAGATCTCATTTCATTTGCAAATGTGTGGGATGCGTTCATTCACGTGTAGGCCTAGGTACTTGTTTATGCATTGCAACCAGGGAATAATCAAGCAGCAACAATAACAGTATGAAGTTTTATTTACACTTTTCCTCAATATTGTAACTTTCATTACATTGGAACGTCACGTTCTTTCAATTGGCTTCCAAATATTTTCTCAAAAACTCTGATTCATTTTAATACGCTTAATTATTTTCATACAACTTCAGGCTAAAATCATTTTTTCTAACAAGGCAGCTCAACGCGATATGTGATCCAGCGGGGTTGCAATTGGTTCACAATTCATCATAAGCAGAATTTCTTGTTTTTACATTAATTGCCTTCGTGAAAAATTTTAATAATCCTACTTATTGCATTTTTTCGTTCTCTTTTGTTGTACATAATGAACACTTTCGCGAGAAAAAAACTTATTTTTGAAAAGAGAATAACTTCAGTGTTGAACTTTTTAACAAATTTTTGAAACACTTATATTATTTTAAATTTCATATTTTCTAAAAAAAAAAAATAAGAAAGCCATAAGAAGTGAAATAAAAGCAACACAGGAGCACGCAGAACGCACGCACGCACATCACGTTCGATGCCCATGCAAATTTTGCAGATGCCAAATTAATTTCAGTTTCAATAACCCCTATTAAATCGCTCCTCATTCGTGTTTGGTTGGAGGCAATTTGTTTCGTAGTAAGAATACTTTGAATACTCAAAAATCTTTATGATACTAGTTTCATAATAAAAATTCTTAAAATGCCTAAGAGTATTTAGGTTCAAATATAATCAAGCCACACATTGGCATGGCAGTATAAAAATTTCAACTATCCAAAATCAACTTCTCTAAAACAATTTTTGGATTCAAAGTAAATTAAACAGTAACTATTTTTAAAAAAATAATAAAATATCTTATTATTTAATTTATTTCGTTCAATTACTTTATAAATACAATTCAGTAGACAAAGTACTAGTCAACTTTGGTAATTCATTAAAAAAGTGATGGTTGACTATGTTTGCAAGAAAATAGTTTTTATGCAGAAACATTTGTTATTAATTTTAATGATGAGTTTTAACGTTACATGAAACATGAAACATGATTCCTTTGAACATTTCCTTATCGGTTTCATCCAGTGCCTCTTCGTTTGGTAGCAACAAAATGACTAGTTATTTGTTTACGTAGTTCTTTGTTGTAATTACCGAAATGTTCCGATTGCTTAAAATTCTGAAACTTTTGATTTGTTATTTTAAAAATTTAAATAGATATTAAATGGCGTGGGAATTGTTACAAGTTGTGAATGGCATCTGATTGACGGAGGAACTATCAGTAGTGTCATTCATTCACCAGTTGACATGCCCTTGGTCTTTTCTGTTTGTTCATTCGTTTGTTTGTTTGTTTGCTTGCTTGTTGTTAGTACACACACTTGGAAAAATGTGTTCATCCTCGACTAATCACTCTTATCAAATGCGTCAAAATTACTAGGCGTATTACAGCTACGACAAGCGCAATTCAACAAATAAATTATCCTTCACTTCGATTATTTTCCTCTTCATAGTTTCCTCATTGTTAATTTGGTTACAATGAAACTTGGGATGTTGATGTACATTCGAATTTGTGATATGTACGGTAAACCGTAATGATTCATTTTGTATGCGTGTGATGGTCTATAAATTTTGGTTTGTAGATGGTTTGAAACCAGGCCATCGAGCACTACTACAATGCGGGACATGCCCGCCATCCAACCGTCAGAGCTAGCACACCAACTGTTGCTAGTTTTAGAATCACATGATCAATAAATAGTTTCTAGACTTCATGTAAATGAGTCTTTTTAGTATTCTGTTTATGTAGAATTTTCAATTAAAATTATTCTTTATATCTATATTCTTTATATTAAATTCAGTTAAACGACGCTTCGGTATTGTTTAATCCATCAATATAAATAAATAAATATATATATAATATATATGTGTGTGTGTGTGTGTGTGCGTGTGTGTGTGTGTATGTGTGTGTGTGTGTGTGGTGTAGGTCAGTTCTATTCCTATGTGTCAGCAGAACACTTGTCAGCGTGTATGTATTTCTTATGTTGAATGTACTTTCTCACTTTCTCTCATACACCCGCACACACATGAACGCACACATTTAAAATGTTTGCTAATATTTCCTCAAGCTGGTTGATGGAAAATTCAAATGTGCATCATTTGAATTGCAAACCTGATCATTTATCATTTTTTCATATTGAAAACATACAAACAAATAGGCAAGCAAGTTAGTTACGTACATATGCAGTATGCACTGTACATATTCAAACACATTTTTATAATTTGAACTTATGGTATAATTGTTTCTAACAAAAACAGGCGACGCAGGTCTCTGTGTATTTATGTATTTATGCGTGTATTTTTGCATGTACTTAATGAGTGTTTTTGAAAATTTTGAGGTTTTTATTGTTTATTATTTTATTGTTTCGTGATGAAAATGTTTCAACACGTTCATACTCATGTTAACATATTTACATAAGTATTGTTGTATGCTTATGCATATGCTAACATACCTGCCTGCATACAACCAACTGATACACACATACTTACATACCTATCAACACACGGTGACGTACTAATGTGCTTCAAGTCATGTTCCATCTCCTCCTCCTCCTCCTCTATATTTTGCGCTTTCGCTTTTTGACATTTGGTTCGGCACTGTTCAAACCGGTGAAGCGTTAAAGATAAATTGTTAATTTTTGGTTTTCGACTTTTCATGGGATTCATTTTTTACGGCCTCTATTTGTTTTTTAGACGGAAAATGATTTATGGATGGATTTTTTACACAAATCTCGCGGACGGAGGTTTTTTTTGTTTCCATGCTGGATGGAAAATGTTGAAATAAGAAGTTGTAGAACAAACTGGACTTTGTAGTATCTTCTTATTTTTGCGTTTTGTTGGCCTTCTTCTTCGCTTCCGCCAACTGAGAAAAGAAATCTTTCTCACGTCTCGTCGATCAGATCTTCAAACAACATCTTCATGCTGTGTCCTCCCAAATTGCAGCCAACCATATTCTTTATGATAAGAGTAATCTTATAATTTGTTACGATGATGATGATTGTGATTGTGGAGAAGAAGATGACGATGTTGGTAATGTTGACAGTGATATTTGTAGTAATAAAATATTAAAAAATATATTATATATGTCAAAATTTACTTCAACGATGTCGATTTTTATTTAGAACATTGAAAAACAAAAAAAAATGTCTTTACAAACAATAAGCTCTCGAAAAAAACGTTTTACATTGGTAGTAATGAACAGAAATAATCGCATTTGCACTGGCATGTTGCCTCGCCACCGTGCTCACGTTCCAGGTACAAAACTGAGTTTAGAAAATTCATTAAATTTTTGTGCATGCATTGCGCATTGTGCATGCTGCAAAGGACTGTAAATTGTGCTTTCGAATGAGTTGGCTGAGATTAATGTGGGTGACTCTCTCTATGTGACGATACCATCTCTTGAATGCCGTTCGTTCCACCGCAGATCATTTGAACATTTTTTTTGCACACACACACACATTAAAAAAAACAAGTTTACAAACAAAAGACCTACTTTGTTGAGCATGTATAAATTCGTTTATTTATACAGGCATGAGAAGCGTAGTTACAGAAGAGGTTTATGATCCAACATGTCTTTCAGCATTTACAACATACAACATTAACAACATATGTATATACGTACATATTTAAACGTACAAATTTCATGCATACATAATTCCCATACAAGTGTTGTACGTATGCATGAGTGTGTGTATTTATTCAAAAATGGAATGCACATACATAAGTTGTAAGCACTCACGCATGCATGTGCGTGATAGTATGAATGTCTTCATACGTGATGAAACAACGTTAAGTTGATAGCAGACAGGAAATGTGGATTGACTGCTGCGTCTACAACATCTTGCATGTACATGTGCCCTCCAGGACCAATTAGCTAATTAACGCAGATTCTATTTATAAACACTCAATTCGTATATACGTGACTCATGTTGTTTTTGTTTTGGGTTGTTGTTTTTGTTTTTTGTTGTCGTTTTGCTCTTGCAATATTTATCATGTTCGTGTCGTTAAATCACGTAAATGATGTGATGCGATTGTTATTGTTTTGATGACAGTAATGTTTCCATGATCGCAGGTGCCATTCCTGCCTGCAGATGAAGCAAATTTGACTATTTAACTTTTCTATCAGATAAGCATAAACGACGATGTAACGTTTTGTTTGCATGGCTTTTAGAAAAGTTTTTTTAAAATTAATCCTGGCTTTTAAAAAAACTTTTTAAAACTAATTAAAATCTTTTTTATTTAGTTTTTGTATTTTCTATAAATTTTACTTATTTTAGTGTTAATAAAAGTAATGCGACTTTTCACTTGAAATTTAAAATATTATTTTAAAGAATCATTCACTAGTCGTTTAATAACTTTTTTTATGAATCAATCTGTGAAAGAGACAACGTTGCTTTGCAAATCAATATTTGCTGCTTCTGACTTACATGATAAATAAGATTTCAATTTATAAACGAACGATTAGAAGCCAAGCGTAAGCCATAAAACACACGCAGACCACACACACACACACCGCACACACGCGTGCGCGCGCACACACACACATACGCACACAAACAAAAACACACGGTGTTATAAGATATGTATGTATGTATGTATAAAAGATTGAAGGTATGTATTGTTGTGCCAATACTTGGGTGAATCAATAAAAGAATTAACTTCATATATATTTGATGGATTGAACTTTCAAAGTTAAAGTCACTTTACTTGTTTGACATTCACATGCAAACGATGCCGACATGCATCTGATGAAGCACTTGAATTTTCAAACATACGCAAAAACTGTGTTTGAAAATTATATTAATCCTCTCCATTCTAATTTTCCCTGTAATTAATTTCAAATTATCATTTTTAATTTAAGAATCAAAATTTTAAACTCTTTTCAGTTATACGCATGAATTGAATGTGAAAATATTCAAAATGATCCTTCATTTGATGAAACCAAACAGATTAGTTAACATTACAACCAAAATAGCATGCAGCAATGCAACAGGTAACAGGTAAATAGGTGTTCAATAACTTGGTGCAGGCACATGCTAACATGAGCGCGGCATGAGGTTGGATGAGTTTGGCGGCTGTACCAATTCAACAATTTAAATAAAATAAATATTTAACACCGAAATTTCCCAATAGAACATTTAACATGAGCCTATATGCCAAAATAGATTTTTTATGAAAACTTGTATTGTTTAAATATTACATATTTAGCTGGAGATCGACAGCTTATCTCTTGGTTGTTGTTAACACTCATGAAGTCAATTGTTTTTTTAATTAATATTGTAATTGTTGACATTAAAAAAGTTGTTTTTGTTTCAACTTAAATTCAAGTTATTATTAATAATGATTCATTAGATTTTTATTTAAAGCACGGATGCAAACAGCAGCCCCGTATATCAACCTAACAGAAGAATAGTTGTGTTCGCAGTGACGGATCGTTGGCTGCATGCTGCTTTCAATCATTGTATTGTTCGAAATCAATCCATTGTGGTTGTTGCTGCTCTTGAAGCGAATGACTGACGACATGTTGCAGTGACCGCTCATTAACCTGTTGCACGCAAGATAGCAGCCAGTGACGTGATTGATGGAAGCAAGCATTTTTGCCTTCCAACGGTCAGGACTTCTTAAAATGTGCTCGCCTGCATGTTCTGTGCGTGGAAATATATTTTTGTTGGTCCTGTAGTAGCCGAACTATAAAATTTCTTTTGAAAAGATTCTTGACTCCTCCGAGTTTTTATCGTTACATCAACCCTGAAATTGATATTTCTACACTAGAGTTATAATAGCTACTTTATTAAATTTAGTTCTTTGAAAGCTAAAGTCATTAAAATGTTTGTTCCAAAACTGTCAGTTAACATCTTTATGGGCGACTGCAGTCAAAAATTCATGAACATTTGGTTTACTTTTTTCTGTTGAGAACATATGAACGCGTGTTCTGTTGAAGTTAATTGTTTGAATACTTTGAAAGCTTTCACGCGCAAAAAACAAAGTTGAAGAGAGAGAGAGAGAGAGAGAGAGAGAGAGAGAAGGAGGGAGAAAGAGGAAGGTGAACAAAACGAACAGCAACGAGGAGTTTTCAGCATTAATAATGTACACGGCCAATATTTCAGCATTAGCGTGGGGCTTTCAACAATTCTTCAAGCTCCTTCACTCAGCTATGACACCTCGCACATTCCCGCTACGTTTCAACACTTCATTATTTTTGTGTACCGAGGAACTTTTCAAAAATATTTTTGTTTTAATTCTTTAATTTTTTTATTTGAACACGCTCAATAAAAAAACGTAAACTTTTACTGCGTCCAACTTTTTAAATGATGATAGTGATGATAGTGACAAAAGATGTGATGATGACGATGATAGTGGGTGCTATGTTGTTTTTCTACTAATTATACTGTATTGAATTTTTTGAGATTACAAATTTAGCATCGTTATTATTTTTTAGTGATATATTATAATGTACAAAAGATAACATTATAATAAAACTATCTAAAATATTCTAAATTTAGATTTAGAATGTCTACACTTGTGTCAGGTAGCATAAATCCAACCAAGTTTTCTGACCATCGTAAGAAGAAATCAATCATATAGAAACATGCATGTCTGAACCGCACACACACTCACACACACTCACACACACACACAAGCAACATTTCAACCTCCCACCTTGCACAACTTCATCGATTGGACAGCAGATGACCTGCATAAAATTGCATCACTTGGACAGGACAGTCCTCTTTTCACGATCTTCGACAATGAGACGATTGATTTGAAAGAATATTTTGTTAAAAAATGGAACCTGAATGTAGCAGTCACATGCTCAAGCCACTGATTAAATAAATAACGTCCAATTATCCTATCGGAAAGAAGTTCTAAAAAGTTTCGTTGGCGCTACTAGAGAAGTTACCCAAACTTCTGCTTAGCGTGGGAATAAAACATACAATGGTTTAGCAAGCATAAAACAATATACATCATTGCAGTATATACAATTATACAGTTGAATGCGTGTATACAAAAGATGTATTTACACAGACACACACATACAAACACACACTAAAACACACACACACACACACACACACACACACATATATATATATATATATATATATATATATATATATATACAGAAACAAGCGTTTCTGTACAAACAAACAAGCGTTTGAAAACATATGAACGCGGAATAATGTGCTTTGCATAAACGATCAAATCTTATCGACACATCTGGTCAGTGTCATTAGTGTGACCATCATCATCATCATCATCATCATTATCATCATTATCATCATCTTCTTCATCATCATCACGACATGATATATTTTGTTTTTAACATCACCTAAAATTTCCCGCCAAAGATTTCATGTCATCATTATCATGACAGAGCAGCCAACAAGCAAACAATCATCATCATAAACATTCCCCTAATGATCTGCTAAGCTTCTCATTGTCGTTGTACGTTCACGTTGTATGTTGTTGTATGTTAGTGTTTTAGTTGTTGTTGTCGTTACTGTTGTTGTTCTGCTGTTGCTGTTATGGTTTGGCTGTTTTTTTTTGTAGTTGTATATTAAAGTTTTAGTTGTTGCTTGTTTGTAGCTGCTTGTTGTCTGTTTGTTTGTTTGTTGTTGTTTGTAAATGCTGTTATTTTTTTATTAATTTTTTTGTTGTGTTAATGTTTTTATTGTTGAAATTCGTTGTTGTATCTGAGTTGTATGTCGTTGTTTTTGCCACTATTTTCTATTATGTAGATTTTATTACTTGCTGTTTTTTGGTTGTTTTCTGTTGATGTTGTTGTTGTTGATGATGCTGTTGTTGTTGTTGTCAAATGCTCTCCTCCTCATCGTCGTCGTCAGCGCTTTTAAATTTTTCAACGAAGTTTAAATTGCCATCTCATTATTGCAGACTGATCTGCTTGAATGGAACGGTTTGTAAGGAACGCGCAAAAGTTGTTAGCGGATAATGAAAGAGGTTCGAGGTTGAAATTTTATTTATTTTGTGTAGCGTGTGTATCTGGGTGGACGTACTTACTTGATCCTTCTTGTGTGTGTGCATGTATATGTGCATGCACGTATGCATGTTTGTATGCATGCATGCATGTATGCATGTGAATAGGGGAGACTGGGGTCGAATGGACCAGGTACCGAAAGGACCTTCGAAATTAAAAATAGTAAACATGCGCTAACATTTTTTTAAAATTTAAATTCATATACGTCTCTTGGCTTTCTATAACCAGATGTAAATTTTATTAAATGTTTTTAGTAGCCGATTTAACTGTTTCACTTTTCCTTTTTTTGCGAGAAAAAGTGAAATATTCGTCTGTTTCTTTTTGAGTGTTTTAGAAAAATTTCGAGCGGTATGTTTTTGTTTTTTTGTCAGTTTCTATAAAATAATGCTTTCTGAACACGATAGTGTTGATTTGACACCTTTATCCTTTTTAATTTATTTGGCATGTCCGTTTTAGTGTCCAACTACCATGTGGTACAGGATGGACCAGCTTTGTGTGTACAGAATAACCACTCTAATAAATACTAATACTAT
>NW_008704902.1:4840658-4866783 GCF_000326865.2 Helobdella robusta
CGATGTCACAAAACCTTACCAAAATGTCTCTACGAAAATCTTTACAGATTCTGAAGAGAAATGTCTTGTGGATTATTGTGCAGCAAACTCGTGAAGAGATAAAAAAACGTCCCATCATGAACAAAAGGAAATTGCAACAAAATAAAAAAAATCAAATATCCGAAGAGAGCAACAGAGTAACAAAAAAAAATAAAATTAAAAGACAATTATATGCTGAGAAGGACATATGCGTCATGTGTGGTGAGGCTGGCCGAGACAACGAAATGTGGTTTCGTTGCAGAAATTGTGCCAAGTGGGCTCACGAGCTCTGCACGAGTGTTTCTAGTGCAGTTGATTACATTTGCGAATTTTGCATACATGAATAATCTTATTATTTCAATTTTTGTTTCAATTAAAAATACTTCAAATGTGTTTATTTCCATGAATTTGTTGCTATTCTTTAATGGTCCATTTGGTACTTTACCCGGTCCATCCAGTACACCGCTATTGTACCGAATGGACCACCAAAAAAATTGGAACAACCCACCTTAAAAATTAAATTATAAAAAAATTACGTTATTTGGAAATATTAAAAAAATACCGTCAACTGTGCAAGATAATGACAAATCAAGATCAGTTATTAAAATAGCGATAGCTGATTTTGTTGAGCAAAGAAAAAATATTTAGTGAGCGACAAAAAAAAGCGGTCCATTCGGCCCCCGTCTCCCCTACATCACATAAGATCATGTACATAAGTACATACGGCATAATTAATGTAACACTCATGTTAACTTGAATGGTAAACATGAAAGGCAAGTCCCACAAATCGTACAGTCTATTTATGATACATCTGATTTAGGTTTGTTGGTACCTACTTATGCTGTCTAAAACGTAAAGAACTATTCACCATTTTTTATTTTAATTGTATCAGTCTACATATCATCATCATCAGTATCACCACCATCATCAACAAATTCAATTCACCATCACAATCATTGCCAACATCAACAAGAGCAATTCATCGTCACAATCATCATCATTATCACAACCATCACCATTATCATCGTCACACTCACCAACTCATTTCCCATCATGACAAAATCATCTTCAAAATATGAGCGCCTAAAAAAGCAATTCAAGTGCAAGAGAGATATTGAAGAAGAAGAGGAGGAAGAGAACAGGAGAGATAGTGAAGAAGAAGAGGAGGAAGAGAACAGGAGAGATAGTGAAGAAGAAGAGGAGGAAGAGAACAGGAGAGATAGTGAAGAAGAAAGAGAGAGATCAGCACACGTGACCTGCATTGGAGAAAGTTTAAACGCGCAAATTTATTGACTGTGACTGAAAAAAACATAAACAATTATGTTGTTGGTTGTCGGCTGCTACCATAGAAGATGTTAGCATGTGGGCATGAATGGATGTAGTCTTTTTGTATGTTTGTGTGTATATATATATATATATATATATATGTGCATGCGTGTATGTATGTTTGTATGCGTGCATGCACGTGCGTGTGTAAATACAAACCTGTGTGCGTGTGGTGTTCGCTGTACGTACATAATTGTAATTATGCGCGAAGAGTGTAAGCAAACGTGAAGAGAACATGTACGTAGCCCTCCCAAATATTCATGTAATGGCTTCTTGTGTGGCGTGTAGCCATAAAATCTAGTAGCGGCTGATATATGCGGTTGAGCGAGCAATTGTTCGTTTATTTGTGGGACAACTCATCAATGCTTCCGCTACAAACAAAAGCAAACACAAAATTATTGGAAATGAAAATTTTTTCAAAAGTTTTTTTTAAATGTACGCACTGCAACAAATGGAGGTGCGTGAAACGCGTCACTAGCTTCTGTTAAAAGCGTTCATTTGAATTACACACATGTAGATAAAGTCGATTATATTTGCATAAACTTTTGTTTAAAACCGCAAAAAAATTTTTTAAAGTGCCTCAAAGATAGCATGCAAAAATATTTTCACACATAAACAATAACCATTTTAGATGCAAACGCGACAAACGGAAAATTGGAGTTATTTTGGAGATGATGGAAAATATTTTTACGTTTCATATCATCATGTGTATGTGTGTGTATGTGTGAATGTGTGTGTGTATGTGTGTGTACTCTGTGTCTGTGTGTGTGTGTGTCTGTGTGTGTGTATTTGCGCTATTTGTAAAAATAATAATGAGTTATAGTAGATTTTATAAAAAATTACTTCAATGTTATTCTACAAAATTATTTGCGCTTGATTTTTGAAGGGATGCAAAACTATTTTATCTCATCAGAAGATATGCTCTGCTTGATTTCAAATCAGCGAAAAGTTGTAATAAACATATTGATAAAATTTTCTAATTAATTAAAATTTTAATGAAAATGTGGAATTTGAGTTCGGATGATGTTTACACATGTTTTTATATTGTAAGTTAATTTTTAACTACTTAATTTCAGTTGCATATATGTTTAGTTGTGCGTTATTTCTGGCACTGTATATTGAATGTAACAAGATTGTAATAAAGAATCGTATTTAACTTTCAATTCATCGTTAAACGTTAATTTTAAAATAGTTTTAAATATACAAATCCCGCTCAACATAACAGATGAGTCGGAGGAATTGAGTTTGATCTACCTACGCCTGGAGAAGATTCCGATGAAAGATTTCGCTGCGGAGATCAGAGCACACTTGGATGTGGAACATTTTCTGAACCAGGCGCAGCTGATGTTGGACATGCAGGAGAACAACATGAGTGAGATACTCGACGTCATGTTGAAACACCTGCTCGGAGACGAAGAGAGCGCTACTGCCTACATCGAGGCCAAGAAGGTTCTCTTCACCAGGGACGCAGGTTGGCTGCTGTTTGTCGTTGCCTTTTCGTAGTGTTGTTGGTTTTCACTGTTTGTTTGTTCGTTCGTTCGTTCGTTTGTTTGTTTAATCTGTTTTAAGTTTTGTATTTCGTTGTTGGCTGTTGGCTAGTCCTGCTGGATTATAAAGGTTTTCTTCAATTCGTGTGCGATGATGGTTCTATTGTTCGCTCAAATTAATAAAATGTTTATACTACATTTGAAATTGATTTTATTATGGTTTGATGAACAAATAAAAAATTTTTTTATTGGGTAGAAAAAGTGTTTTATATACTTTTGATTGAATCTTTTAAACGAATTCAAAATTTTGTTCCGTATTATGTACATTCTTGCTAGTTTTTTATTTCTGTAGGTTAACTAACATAATTGGATATTTCATTAACATTTGTAAAAATGATATTTGAAATTTCTTTCGAAGGATATAAAATATGTTAACAAGAAGCACAGCAGTGAATGACTTGATGCGATTTTTTTTCAAAAGTTATGAGGTGCAATTTCGTTCGAATTTTTAAAAATAATTAGATTTGTTTTATGATTGATGAAAGAGTTTCAAAAATTAAAAATCTGCTTATAAAATGTTTATTGAATTAAATTCTATTAAGTTTCTCAATTAAAATGATTTATTGTGTATGAATTTATTTCATTATTAAACAAATTATTTATTAACTTTTCAGAAAAAAATTAATGTTCAACTTTGATTTCGCAATCGAATTGCACAGTCGTTTGTTGGAATTTGCACTTATAATAATTTTTAATCCATGTAAAAATTTTCATTACAACAATTTTTTCAATCATTCGAAAAATTTAATCAACGAACACTTATGTTCAACAAAACAAAAGTTTTTAAATAAATTTGAGATAAGCATTTTTAGAAGATTTTGTAGTTGAAGTTTTCGTGCAATCATTGTAACTGGCAACATTCATTCAAATATGAAACGTCAGTGGCCAATAATAATTAATTTTCATTAATTTTAAATATATGTTGATATTTAATCAGCATTTTTTTCTTTGCAATTTTGAATATAAGCAACGTCAAAAAATAATTTTTCCGATTATTTTTTCCAAAATAAAAATAGCCGACAAACAAACCTTCTTAAATTCACTTAAATTTTTTTTACTAATTCAGCTTACAATTTGACTTTTATCTATCACTAAAATATAAACTGCGAAATAACTAAAAAAAACTTAGTTATCCCACAAAACTTGTCTTTCAAAATGTGAGAATGTTCACACGCAGTTTCATTAAAAGGTTTTTGTGTTGAGAAGGACATGGCATGATGAATTATCAAATGTAATCTCGGGTCAAATTCATTGTGCATTGTGCATGATAGGTCCTGGACAGGAAACCGCAACACCTACTACGTATCTATCTATCCAGTGTCTATCTTATGGATACTTGTGTGTGTATGTATGCATGTTAGCCTATGATCAAACCATATACGATTAGGTAGGTAATAAATTAATCAATCATCAACTGATCTGAGAAGATGATAATTTTGACCATAATTACTATTTCGTGACATTTTCCATTCTTTTTGTTATCAATGTGAGCATTTGGTTATTTTGAAAAAAAATATTATTTACTGAGAATAATGTCTAAGTAAAATTTAAAAACAAAACAAATAAGTAATTTGTTTGTTTCGCAGTTGTACAGAAAACATTTTTGCTAGATATTTGTTAATTCTTATTGAAACTCGTTTCAGACGCAATAAAATGTTGCTGGGTTTACTCAAAATGTTCCAACACCAAATTAACATAATGAATCACTTGTCTTGCTGCCTTCCATTCAATTAATTTCACTCTATGATTGACTATCGACTTTTGCATTTTTACATTATAGTCATCTAAAGTGGTAATTGACATAAATTTCTTGTTGTATCTAAAAATTTTAATCAATGATCAACATTTGATGTTAATAAGTGTGGCTTTTATTTTATCCTTTTTAAAAGCTGTTTTAGACTAAATAAATATTTTCATCTCATTACGTTGTGAGTTGCTTATTTTTAATTCTTCTACTCGTCTAAATCAGCTCCTTTAATTATCACTCGTTAATCACTTCTCTGACTACTCTTTATATAATTGTCGGATTTAAAATGCATACAAATAATTGCAGTTCATTTAAAATTTTAAAAAATGTGACATCTCAGTTTAAGAAGTTGTTGAACTTAATTTAAATAAATTTGAAGTCACGCTAAAAAGTTGGTTGTTTATTTTACATTTTTTCGTCGACTAATACATCTGTCCATTTTTTGCTTATCTGCATTGGCGTGGTGAATTTATTAACACAAAACTAGTTACTATAACTATCAACTCATACAGTTTTATCTGCTATAAAGTTTTTGGATTCACTCACCTAACTATCTTTTATGCAGTTGTTATAGTTGTAGTTGGCAGAATTTGCTACAGAGTGCAATACCATCTTATAAAATGAAATTAAAATCCGAATGATGCTAGCTCCTCTTACATCATCTCTTCTGTTCTACTATCAAATTAAACATTCATTACATTATGCCAAGCATTTTTATTATTCAATCATATACATTAAATTGTGAATTTTTGTCGCGCAAGGGAAACCTTTTTCTGCTCGAACACCAACAGACATCGCCGCCAGCCTAGGCAGTCTCGCTTTTGGCCGAGACTCGCCTCTTCACGAGTGGGCATCTCCGGGTCGGAAAACAAGGGCCGGGCAAAGAGCTTTCGCGACCTGTTGCCAGTCGATTAATCTGGCCCTACTAACCGCCGACAAGTATTCTTCAGACATGTTTTAGACGTTGAACACAACAAACAAAAACTAATTGAAATAAATATATTAATAAAAAATAAAATCAAACAACCCTACGATACTATGCAAAATAAATGTTTTCGAAATGTTTCCCCAACTAAATTCATTATTTGAAATAAAAATCAATTTGCAACAACAGAACAGCAGTAATAACTAAACGAAATCCAGGAAAATAACCCGCAGAACAATGTTCGAATTATCACCAATTACCAAAACGGCCAAACCCAAACACGCAGGAATCGAACTAATTATTAACACACAAACCCTTTCCTTTTCTTTTTTTCCCTTCCTCCTTAAAACGATTGTCCAAAACACTTGCATACCGATTCAGCTGAGAAACCATTCATTCTCAAACATACCAAACCATACCGCGCAGTACCATACCAACATTCACATAAAACCAAATTACTCTAACATTCTACCGGCATAAATACAAAACCAAGTCATGCAATGTTTTACCAACGTGCATACCAGACCAATCCATACAGCAAGCGCGCCAAACCAATCAACATACTCACATGAAACATTCATTCATATGCGCTCCAAAAAAAACTTCACAATGTTATATTATAATATATGTATTATAAATTATATTATAAATATAATTATAAAGTGTTTAAATTGAATTAAATTGCATATTAGTAATTTCATGGTCTCCATGCGGGACTTACAAAAATGTTTTCAACCTCCTGCGTGAAAGCACGCAACATAACCTGCATTTTCAATCGTTCGATGGCATTCTACCAACTTTTGAACGTTTTAATTTATTCATTTATTTATCAGACACCCAATGATATTTATGATCATGCAAATAATCTGTTAGTCGCGTTAAGAATATAAAAAAAATAAATAAACTCTCAAACAATTCACTCGATCTTTCATTCGTTCGTTCGTTCGTTCATTCATTCGTTCGTTTGTTTTTTTGTTCAATCATTCAATCGATCAACCAATCAGCTCAGCAGTTAGCCAAGACCATCCAATGTACATGCAGCACTTTCTGTGGAAGTTATGATTACGATCCTTCCTGGGTCTGCGTTCTGTAAGTTCTTTCAGTTATTGGTTGTTTTTAAGTTCGTGTTGTTGTTGTCGTTGTTGTTGTCGTTGTTGTTGTGCTGTTGTTTTTATCGTTGTTGTTGCGTCAAACGAAACAATTGTATAGTTGTTGTCAGTGCCTAATCTAATAAATGAGAATAAGCGTCTCAGTGATGTGGCGGACAGTGAGTGGTTTGTATGAATACAGGCAGGCATAATCACATTCGAATATTTCTGTTGGTTTAAGCTCGTATATTTATTTGTTTGTTCTTTGAATGTTTATTGGTTCGTTCATGTGCGGACGGATATAAAGAACATGTTCGTTATTGAAATACGAGCTACATACAATCGCCGTGGGGAGGCGTTGCTGTTAATTGTAGTTCCTGCCTGCCTGATATATTCTGCCAATTTGTTATCATTTCCACTTTGTCCCGTTCTCTCTTCGCTGAAACCCAAATAAATCTACTCCATTTTTCTTTTTGTGTTATTTTCTGATTTTAAAGTAATTTGTTCAAATAATAAATAATTATGAAAAAATTTGTTTACCTAAAAAAGTTTTGTCGTCCATTAGTCTGTAATGCATTTCATTATATTTTATTCTCTATTTATTTTTTTTCCAATCAAAACGGGCATCCATTCAAGCGCGAAATAATTCTTCATGTGTACATTTTGTTCGTGCATCAGTTTTTTTGCCAAATCAAGCAATGTGATTGCATATATTTTTGCAATATATATTTGTGTAGATATGTTTTGTGACATTTTCATTTTTGTTAGATAAAGTTATCGATTTGCAATAACGTTGATTTTTCAGTTTTGCCTTAATTTTTGTGTTGACATTTTGTCGATAATTACTTTTGTAAATCTGATAACAATGAAGGTGACCGTCAACCAATCCGAAAATGTTTTTGGAAAGAATCAATATCTAAAAACAACCGAACCAACGATCGATAGCATTAAAACACTTTCCTGTTGATATTGCATAGCTATCAATTGGGTCATTGTCGACAAATGTCAAATTTTGTTTGTTGGCAAGCACACCGATGAGCCAAATTGTTGGTAATCTGGAGCACAAGTACATGACAATTAGTTCAAAGTTTATTGGATGGCCACTTTTTGCTTTATAACCATTGAATTAACGTCAGCCATGTCAGCATTGCATCATCGTTGTTCTTTTCTTGTCGTCATTTTTGTTACTACTTTCATCAGAATTCAAAATTGCTCATCAAAACCAGAGTGTCGAAATCGGTCGGAGTGGCAATTTTTTAAGGGACCGGAGTCGGAGTTGTTGGATATGTTTCACACTGATCAAAACATTTTCATCATTTTTATGATTGGCGCATCGTCACATAATCACGATTATCATACCGTCATCACTATCGTCATTACATTATAACTAAAATTTCAATTATAATGACGATCAGATGCACGGTTTCTTCAGTGCAGAGGCGCCATGTTGCCATTGCTCGCCTGAGGAACCCGGCCAACTTCGGCAGGACCAGCCAGGAGGTGCTGTTCATCATTCTCGTCGTCACCAGCACCAAGGAGGTCAGTCTTTCGCTGTTGGCCGTCACTCAGCGGGCTGTTGAATGAATGTCATGTCGTTCAATTGCTTCATCAGATGATCAATGTGTGAGATGATCAATGTTTACCATAATGAGTGAACAATCATGTGAAAAGTGGTGTGGTTGCAAGAGTAAATGTATGTTAGAATGTTGGCTAAGTGAACTAACGCTACTTTAAAAGCATAAAAGTATTTCCATTAAATTAACCGCAAGATTTAACTTAGTTTTGTGTCACCAAAAACTGTTAATCCACATTCGGCAATGCATGCAAGTATGCAAACAAAACGCGTAATTTTCTGAACTTGCCAGATAACTTTTGATTCAAATGATCACGCGATTCGGTCTGGGAATTATTTCAAACGGTTTGACTGCCATTTTTTGCGTTGTTGTCATTGCGTTGCGTGCATACCACAAAAGTTTAATCGTAATTATGTAAAGAACAGTGTGTATAAAAAGCAGCTCCGTAATTTTCAGAAATGCATAACAAGAAATGTGTGTATGAGCTGACCTAAAAAATTTTTCAGGAAACAAAACAGTTGATGCTTCCTAAATTGAACTTGAACAAGAAAATAATATTATTTTGAACATTAGAGTTTGTGAGCAGCAGTGCGAGAAAATTAAGCACATTCGTTTGTCCAGTTAAAATTTTGTCCATGGAACAAGCATTGGATGGTTGAAACAATATATTCAAATAAAAGAGCCAGACTAAATTATTGCAGGGTATATAAATGCTAATGAAATAACAAAAACCGAATGAATCGTTTAACCATAGCTATGCAAATGTATAATAATTACATGAGCATCGATATCTAAGGAACGTGCGTGCGCTGAATTAATGAAAGCACTCAGACTTGTTTCGTTCAGGCAGTCGAGGCGTATTCCTACCGAAGCTACTTCGAAGTAATTTTTGAATTTGATTTAAATTTTATTGAATATATTTACATAAATTTTAAATTTTTATTAGATATATTTATATGAATCACACGAACAAAGCGGAATACAAACACAAAATTTTGAACAATTTTGAAATTGTGTATCAAGTATAATTAGTAGAACTCTCCTGATAGCTACCGGTGATTCCACAAAAAGCTGCTTATTATTCCCTAAGCACGCCCTCTCGTGTATACGTCACAACTCATTGAAGAGATGACGTTAACTTATTAGAATATGTAGGTCCCATGCAACCAGCTATCCATATAACCATTCAACCATCTCATCTTACGGCAAATTGCACTGTGACATAATAAATGGCGTCACGAACGAGGTGACGAATGATGTTACAGTGGTTTGTTTGCATTTGATGTGATATCGCAAGTTTTATAATTTATTTTTTTCCACTGTCAGCACTGCTTTTTCAACGGTGGCTGTCACCAGTTCCAACATTTCAAATTGATGAAACTGTTATGGCAGTTTAAAAAATTATATCTCTATTTTCCTAAATAAATAGCTATAGTGTTAATACTTTTGAAGTAAATTACAAAGACGTTGACATTGTCGATATAAAACTGCATTACCAAAGAATTTGGTAGCATAAAAACTACAAATGAATCAAAAAAAGAGTATCAAACAAATTTGTGATGTGGCTCAATGAACGAAGTTGGTTGGCAGAATGTTACTTTTTGGCTAATAACTTACAGGGTACTTGCCCATGTTACCATCAACTTCAATGAAAACACGTTGTGTTTTCTAATGTTGTCTTCAAACAACCAACTATACAACAATTAACATACTACAAACACAAAAAGAACAAACATACAAACAAACCTCACAAACAAACATGCAAATATGCAAACAAACCTCACTAACAAACAGGCAAACAAACCCCACAAACTAACATGCAAACCAACCTCACCACAAACAAACAAACATGCAAACACACCCCACAAACACACGTAAAAACCAAACCCACCACAAACAAACCCAACCTACAAACATGCAAACAAGCAAACAAACGCCACAAACACGCAAACAAACAAACATGTAACAGAAAGGAACGAAGACAGCGTTGGAAACGGGCCGAACGTTCGCCACGTTGTTTGCCGACGTCGATCTAAGGCTGAGGCTGCTGGGAGCTCGCAACGAGCAGGAGTTCAAACAGCTGATGTGGGAGCACATGAAGGATCTGGCAGAAGAACAACAATGCATGGGACAGGTGATGAGAATGATGATAAAGATGATGATGAGATTGATGAGGATAACGAAACTATTCGAAGTGTTAGCATGATGGTGATAAAGATGGTTTATTTATTGATTACTATCCTCTTTTCAAAATTTTTCAAAAACATAAACAACATACACACAGTGTATGTATATATACACCTAAACAGCGCATCACACACATTTCATGTCATGGGCTGGAATCTCTTCGCAATCAAACCCAGTCACTGCGTTACCGTTACACACAACTGTGAATGAAGTTGCTTGATTTTTTTAGTACTTCACCAAATTTCTAGCTGAGTAGCAATTTGAAGTACTTGTAATTGTGACACAGAGATTTTAATTCGTATTCCTATTTTGATGCATTTATTTGGAAATGTACAAGGCGAGCGAGTGAAGAGAAACTCATTCCTCAAAATATAACTTTACACAAAAGCACTCTGATGACGGCATATAATTCTTAATTTCAAACTATGGAGTTCATAATTTATTTTAAAAATTTAGAAAATGCAAATATTTTATTTGGAGATTCAAATTTTGCAAAAAAATTTTGAAAAATATTTTCAGTTGATAATTGTAAATAATGATGGTACTAATATTTGACAAACAAAGAAACAGATAAACACAAACACACTCACACTCACACACATACAAACTTAAGCATAATGTTCTTATACACATATATACAAACACACACATGTATACGAACATATCTAATAAAAATGAAAAATTGTAGAAAAAAATTCAATTATAAAATGTGAGAATGTGCTATGATGGATGACACGCTTCTGAATGATCAATTGTTCCTTAATTGCTCCTATCATCAACACTCAAACATCAACATTATTGTTGTTATTAGTTTTTTTTCTTCAAATTATTTTCATGGACAAAATATTTAATAATGTTTTTTATGATAATGTTAATAGGTTAATGTTAATAACGATTTATAATGTTAATGTTACTTAATGTTATTGTCAACCACATTTTTGAACTAGGATTTAATCATTGCGTTATATAATATAACACCACCCGCTAAGCTATTTTATGCGGTCCGCAAGGAAAAAAGAGCCAAAAATATTAAAAAAATTTCCCCCGGGTCGAAAAAATTTGCTAATTAAGTACATATGCGGCTCTTCAAAGGTAAAATAGTTCTCAATGTTTGTCCAGTTTTTAATTTGCAAAGATGGTAATGGAACGTATGCATTACTGACTGCATTGAAACACGTCTCGTGGCTCAATACCAACAAAATTTGTATATTATGCTCCAACACATTTCCAAAAACCACCTAAAAAAGTTTAAAAACTGTCAATGTTTAAATGTGAATTTAAATAAACACAATTGAGATATAGTTATTAGTTATGGCATAATTTGTTTTAAAACACCTAAAAAAATCCCATTGCTTAATAACGAAAATTTTTCATCCCAATGTTTGAAGGCGAGAAATAAACAAAGATCAAAAGATTCCGTTGGCGGGAAATCACAGCATTCAGACGATCAGGTAAGTTACCTCAATGAAAGTTCTCTCTTAATATTTTTACAATTTTTTTACAAACTCTGATTTGTTCAGCAAGCGTCAAATTTCATTACATAGATTAATTCTATGATTTAGCTTTCATTGTAGTTTTTTGAAATATATGTCATGTCTTAACCGTATACCACTCCAAATTAGTCTTTTTAAATTTATGATTTTATATCACATTCAGTCCATAATGTTTTTGTTATTTTCTTATATATTCGTAGCTTACACGGCATATTAGGTATGGCTGTAGTCACAAAACTGAAGTTTTTTTTATTCAATCAGTAACTTCATTTATTCGAACGATCTTTTGTTCTGGTTCGCCATCATACAATGCTCTGTTAGAAATCGCTCATTCTATGGCTCGTCACTTAACATTAATTTTATTATCAACACTCATATGTATATGTATATATAAATATATATTATGTTATAATAATAATAATAAATATATAAATATTATTTAATATTAGTTTAATATTATTTTGACCGAACTTAATGACTCAGAGCCAAATAAATATTAATGAGGATACAGTGCCTTAAATGCAGACTTAATGATCTGATTCGGACCAAAGATAACGAACTCAACATTGTAATTCTAAAGATGTTCAATGTTCACACACAAACACACATACACAAACACACACACATATATATTATGTTAAAACCAAAACATGATGAGTGACACTGAACCGTCAAACATCAAGTAACAAATGGATTAACACTTTGATTTGTCGTTAATTGCACATGTCGGCATTCAGTTGGATATTCAGTTTCAAGCACACAGACACGCAGGAACCGCTGCAACAAGCACGAAATGTGGTTAGTTGCGAAAAACAGTTCCCTGCTGTCACCTGATCTGACGCTGATCATTTTACATATTGCCTTAAGAAATTTAAGGGTGATGGGGTCCATCGGGCCGAGAACCTCGATACATATTGGCAAGAATTCCATCGAGGGGAGGGCGTTCCCATATTTTTTCATTTTCTCGTCCGCTGCCCTGGCCGCTGCCATATATATTATATGTATGTGTGTGTGTGAGTGTGTGTGTGTGTGTAATGATGATGTTGAAGATGTATGAAGGAGGAGGGGGCAAGCATTTGAAATAAATGAGCTTTCCAGCTGCAAGCTTTTTGTCGAATCAATGCAGATCATTCCAAGTGATATGACAATTACGTGATGACGACGAAGATGATGATTATTATGAATATTATTATGAGTAGGATATCGATGATAATGACAGCTTTGACAAAAATGGAAGTTTACTAAAATACTAGAGTTAATTTAAAGTTTTTGAAATAAGTAAAGAAGGAAATTATACGTACAAAATAAGCGAAGAGATGATATAGAAAAGTTATTTGACTTGGCGGGAACCTCAGTAATGTTAAAAGAGTTATCTAATTCAAACCTTTGATGTCTATAATAATAATAATAATAATAACAATAATAATAATAATAATAATGATAATAATAATAATAATAATGGGAACATCTTTTATTTTTCACCATAAAAAACAAACATTGATAAAAATATATATATATATAAGTTAATGTTAATTAAATAATGCGCAATGATAAAAATTTTTAAAAATTGTAAAAAATAATATTAAAGGTTAAGACCATTTTGCTCATTGTGAAGTTAAGTGTAGAACGGTGAAATATATTTAATTAGTATCATAGCTTGTTCCTGTCACAGTAAATGTCATACGATAATCTTATAACAGTGTTTATCAATTTATCATTAAATGATAGCGCCCATGGAACTTTAAACAGTGACAAATTAAAATTATTGTAAAAACCATTAGACGTTATTTCAAATGAGTTTATAACTATTGAACAATGTTCATAGTCTTTATTTAAACAGCAATGCAAATTATTAGAGTATTTATTTTTCTTGTATTGCCTGGAGGATTCTAGATTGGTTTTATGGCACACAGTTAATTCTAGAATCTCAATTTTGTTATTTTGAAGTATGGCGGTATCGGGTCGTAAAGTGTTGAATAATTGAGATATTGGGCGAATACCCTCAGACTCTAAATCTGCAAATATGCGGCAATTGGCTGGAGCGGATATTTTCAGCCAATTGATGATCACGGCCAATATCTTGTTGTGTCTTTCGGTATATCTTGCCAGAGCGGATGTAGAACCACAATTAGAAACTACGTGCTTATTTGTCTGTCGAGAATCACAAAGAGGGCATTGAGGGCTTTGCGTTTTACCCCATCTAAACAAATTTGCATTAGTAGGCAACTGCTGGACTAAATACTTCCTAGCAAATTTGTAGAGGACTCCGGCAAGATTTTCCGTGGACTTTGACCAACGGGATATGTTGTTGGCTTTGATGAAATTTTTTATATTTAAAATTAGTGAACCTTGACTCTGCAGCGAAAAAACATGATTTAAGCTACATTCAATTCTTTTTTCTTCCAAATGACTAAGCGACGACATTATTTGGCCGTATTTTAAGAGCGTATTATCTACTTTGATAAAATCGATCGCTGATTCTTTATAAAGACATTGAATCTCTTTGTTGCTATTAGTTTTAAAATAGTTCCGAAGTTTCAGTCTCATTTTTTCTGTCGCATCTTTTAATGAAATGATGCCATGACCTCCCATTGTTGTTAGCAGAGAAAGTAGTTCAGACACTTAATAATAGTAGAAATAATAATAATAATAATGAAAGGACAGACGTCTGTCTAGACATCTAGAGAAATAAAAGCTCAATCAATAAAATAAAAAAATTAAAAATGACGTTCGAGCAAAATACAGCAATACCTCGCAGCAGCAGAAATAGAATAGTAGTTTAGATAAATAATAAAAATAATCACTGAAATTTATTCAACTGGCTAGAAACATGAGCAAGAAAGCAGAAATTTATTATAGCAGATCAGACGTTGCCAGGAAGACCATGTTGAAATTGTCGAAACAATTATTGTGCTTCAGCAGAGGAATGAAGAACTCAAAAGTAAATCAACTGAGAACATAGAATAAAATTGAGGAGAACGATGCAAAATAGTTCAGTGTTGGAGTTTGTGTGAATGTGAAACAGATAAGCTTAACGTTCAGTTCAGAGGAATGAACCAATTTGAAACCGTGAAAACATTTTATTTCCATTATAATTCATTGAAATTTTTTTTTTGCTTTTTTTGATGTTTTGCCAATTTTTTATTTCATTTGAGGCTAAAATTTTCTTATTTGCATACTTTTAGTTGTCTTCACAGCTTCAAAGTAGAAACCAAACTTTTATCAATGATCAGATTTTATAAAATATTTATTAACCAAAACATATAATAAAAACTTTCATTGATTAAATGTTAAAATCAACTACAATAAAACATTTCACAGTTCATGTTGCTTTGGTAGTATTGTATTTACTACAACTTAATTACGATAAGTATGTTTGGTTGTTTGTCCATGCAGAAATCTTCTTTTGGTACGTACAATTTCAGAACCTGTTATTTAATATAATTCAATTCAACTGCACTCCCACATCACATCGTGTTTGCTAATTTCGCACTGTTTTGGTTTTAATATTTTTGCATCCATTTGTCTATCTCTCTTTCTTTTTCTTTCTTTCCCTCTCTCTCTCTCTCTCTCTCTCTCTCTCTCTCTCTCTCTCTCTCTCTCTTCAATCATTTTAATATCTGCAACGTGACGTGCTTTCGAGATTTTGAAACGTTTCGTTAAAAGTGAATTTGAATAATGACGTAATTATGTGTACTTTTTTTAATTTAACATTTTCTAGTAACTAATTGCCATTTGTAACACATTCAACTCGCGACATATTTCCAAATTTAAGAGGTCTATAAAAATAACTACAGCTATAATGAGGATGATGATGATGGCGGTGATTTAGATGATGATTATGATAATAAGGATGACGACTATGATGAGAAGGATAAGGATGATGATGATCATGAAGAGGAGGAGGAGAATGATGATGATGATGATGATGATGATGACGATGGTGATGATGATGATGATAACGATGATGTTAACGATGATGATAACGATGATGTTAACGAGACTGATTATAGAAATTGAAGATATAAATAATATGATAATAATAATATAACGATAATAATAATACAATAATAATAATAATAACTAATAATAATAATAATGTTGAAATTATTGATTTATTAAACAATTTAAATCTAAGTTAAACCATTTATCTATCATCGCAACATTAATTTATTGATTAAATTCATGTGAGAAATGTCGTAAAAACATTTACTGTTCAATGCACGAGGGCCAGTAAATAAAAAAAACTTTTAATAAGTAATAAAGAATGAAATCAATGAATCAACTGACCCAACTGACCCGTTGAGGAATTTGCTCGTTGAGTTGAACGATTATGTTCTAATGTCTCTTCTACGATATTCGTTTCATTTCGATTCAGTGCACACATCCCGCTATATAATGTTTAAAAACATGTAATTAAGTATTTTTCCAACAACCACATTTACTAAATATTTAAATTAAATTCCATGTTAAATGATTATTATAATTATAGAGTAAATTAATTTTAAAAACGTTAAGACACGCATTTTTTGAAGTTCGGTGGATTTCAACTGAACGATACAATTACCTAGAAGTGGCGAATAATTTTTCACGTCCGTGCAATTGCAGGCCGCACCTTCTGCCTTCCAACAACTAATACCCCAGGCAGTAGCGATATTTCAACTGCTCACGCACAACCAGAACACTTCAAAACTCTGCCTAACTCTTGTTAAAAAAAATCCATTTTTAATATGATCGGGAGAGTTTTTATTATTTAAGTTGTGGTGCACCGAGGAAGAAATAAAAGAAGATGGTCTCCCATTTCAATTCCTATTTTGAAGAATCTATCATGAATAATCGGATCAACCATTTAATCTTGATGCAACAGATTAAACTGTAAAATTCATTATATTTCATTTCAAAACTTCTTTCTAACAATGTTTTTAATAGATTTTTTAAACTAAACATATTTTTTTATTCACCATTAGTTGTAACTGTTTGACACAAACAAAACAGCGAATCCGATCGACAATCTGACAATTGCAAGCTGTGAGCTTTCGTTTAGCAGACTAAATCTCATTTCAATAAAATGCTATGACAATGCTAAGCAAAGGAGGGAAATGGTCAAAATAACTTAAAAATGCTTTCGTGAGAAACGCCAACTTTGTTTTTATCATATACACAGAAGAGTTGTGATGCTAGCTGGAGACTGCTATTATGCAAATATAAATTTATTGGTAGGTGCGATTATATAGATTTTCCAGGATTCTTGGTGTTTTTTTAATGTTGCGTAAAAAATATGTTTCTCCATATCATCATACATTAAATTTCAGTTTTGTGTATTATTAATTAAAAGCATCCTGCATTTTGACACAAATGCCAGTTTGGATTGTTAGAAAAAAAATCTGTGAATCCGTCATTTTAAGTTGAAATAGTTTATGAATGAAAGTTTTTATTTTTTTCAAACAAACGACATCAAATTTGAACAAAACTTAACATGTAGAGTATTCATATGCTAGTTTCAATTACAAAATTTGTAAGGGAAAGAAACAAATAATTTTTTCTAATTAAAAGTAAATTTCCATTCTATTGTTAAAACAGAAGGTTAGCTGGAAAATTTATTCTTTAAAATGTGAAATTTAAAAGTTAATTGTAGCAATTATGCTCATTTGAAAAAATTTCTTTTATAAAGCTTCTTACAGAAATGTTTCTGACGACCGTTCAAAAGATGAATTGCCTTGTCAATTATGCATGAATAATTGCTGTTTTAATATTTTTTGCTTGCTTCCATGCAAGCAGCAGCACCCATGTTTGCAAATGTAACTGCCTGTAACAAGTTCATTGAGCCAGTTTTTAGAATGCAACTCAAATTGTTGCAATTATTGTTAACGTTATCACGTCATAGGCAAAACATGTCGAGAGTGTTAAACTTGATAATTTTAATGTTATAGCCTATTTTTGTGCTGCATGCCAACATGCTCAGTTTTAACAAAATGAAATATTTAACTTTAATTTAAATGAAAAACCTGCAAATGTAATTCAAATAAGTTATAACTTCAATTTAAATAACAAAAGGTAAGCAGATTATTTGACATACTTGACAACATAATTTGCTTGATAGACTACAAAGTTCAAATTTTTAAATTAAAGTTTTGCAAGATCAGAAAATTGTATAACTGAAGTGATTATTTTTCAATTGAGATAAGTTCATCGTACAATTAGAATGTAAGTTGTTGTTAGTTTGTTGAAGATTATGTAACATGGTTTATTGTCATTCATTGCGATTCAAATCTGCGCAATGTACAGCATCTCTCGCATGCGATGTCACATGAGTTAATGTGATTTATTGTGGCATGGCAGTGCAGTGCTGCCTAATTAAATGAAACGAATCGAAAAAATTGAACAGTTCCGGACAAAAACAGACTCACAAAAATTTTTTTTCTTTACGAGTAACATGGGGAACTCAATCAATGCTTTACGATGCCAATTTTTTTCAAGCAAAAATCCCCTTCCAAAGTTTTAAAATTAGAATTAAATGATAAATATATTTTGAATAAATATAAATGACGTTAAAGACGCCTAGTTCGATTTATTTGGATAAATTTTCATAAAATAAATACTTATTTTTATTAAATAGCTTTCAACAAATTTTTAGTTTCATTTGGTTGTTTTTGGATGCATTGGCCATCAAGCACTTCTCACGAGGCTGTTTACATCACTCGCCTAATTCACCCAAACAAATTACGTAAAGGTTACGTAAAAACATCATGTCAAAAAGTTCATAAAATATTTATTGAAGATTTTATACTAATTTGAACAGTGCTCATAAGAGGGATGAATTTTTTATTTGAATGGCGTAAATTTTAAACGTTTAAATCAAGTAAGGTCAATTAATCTCTCTTTGAATAACTTTCAATGCTTTGCTATCGTGTGCTTCTTTGAAATTTAATAATAAGTCTTTTATAACAAAATAATAATCCACAGTTTTAATTGAAATGATAACCAGACCATTGGCAAAATAACGATGATGATGATGATGACGACGACGATGATTATGACGTAGATGAGAAGAGTTATATAAACGACAATAGCAATAAATTTCCCACCAAGACTTCTGAGACATTCGGATCGATACTGATGGGAACGATGACAAATCCTCTTCATCAGCCACATCTGATCATCCGTATCACTCATGCTATCTATCTATCTGTCCCAATTATTACCTTTTTCACTTTTTGAGATAATAATCTTAGTTTGTTTGATTTGTTAAAAATTCATTGATTCAACTACAGCCATGTCTTGGCGGGACATTTGTTTCATTGTAACTTCGATAATATACAACAAAAAATAGAATGAAAACAAAGTTGAATAAAAAACGAAAAATTACAATTTTTTTTATTTTTTTGAAAGCACAAAATACAGTTACAATTATCATACACTGTATACAAACACACAAATTACGCATAAACACAAATTCAAACATATGCATTTAATTTAATTAAAAAAATAGTAAAATAATGTTTAATGATTGTACAGGCTGTATGTACGTACATAGGTGTTGTGACACACACACACACCACGCACACACACACATACATACACACACACACACACACAGACTGCATACAGACAAGCATCCCGTATCACAGTATCAAAATAAATTTTTTCCGATAACTAAATCACTGTATGTTTAACTGCTTGCACGGTTCCATCAATAAATATCTTTTCAAATTATTTAATTAATTAATTAATTAAGCCACTTTTCAAAGTAACAATTTAAAAAAAAAACAAATCGAAGAACAATTCACAAGAGGTTCACACTTCTTTTGAAAAGTAATGACACAATTGCGGATGGATGGATGGATGGATGGATGGATGGATGGATGAATATGTTACTCATGAAAGAATAACAGAAAGGCAAGAACTACATCTGCAATGCTGCCAAACGAACATTTACAATTTCTTTCCTTCCTTAAAGGCTGTCAGACCGAACTCATTTATTTCGAAGTGTTTCATTCCTCTTTTCATGTTTTAATTATTGCCTGCGATCTACACCGTTTCGTGTGCGTTCAAATTGGAATGTTGGTGGTCATTGGGTCTGCTGGTCTGCCTGTCGGTCATTTAATGCTATGCTATTATTTATTTACTTAAACATTCATTCATTCATTTATTCGTTTGTTCGTTCATTCATTCATTCATTCATTCAGTCTTCAACAATACTGTAGTCCTCGTAACAACATACAATAACTAGTATGAAACATTGAATGCTGCTGTTGATTGAAACAAACATTCATTTGAAATGCACCGAAGTGTACTCTGGTTTCAATTCTCATTTCATCTTTCGTTATACAAATGAAAGTGTGAATTGATAATATAATTAGGAGGTAAATTATTCTTAAAATGATGATGAGTTGCACTGTTGTTTGTGCCGGTGGAATTGTTGAAATATCCACACATCAGTGTGACAAATCGTACCCACCATTGCATGTTTAGAATTCAGATATCTGAGGCTTTGAAAACTGTAGATTTTATGAACAAATGAATAACATTTTGAAACTCTGTTCTAAGTATCTAGGTTTTTTTTATAATGTGTACTAGTAGGTCAATTAAAAAAGATTAAAGGTCAATTACACCCTTCCAAAGTTCATAGGATTGAACAACACGCACAAACATCGCATATGAATACGTGCTAAACCGTAAAAACTGTAAAAAACAAAAATGTTACTTGTTTTTACAAAATATTCAAAATAACTAAAAGTTCAAGTTCAAATTATTTGCATGGTCAGTTTTTATCTCATAAGAAGAATGTGATAGTCAGGGATCTTTTTGTCATACTGCGAAGCATCACCAGGCACCTTAACCACTAGGCCACCACACCGTTGTAACGTACCACTTTAAAATCTTCACCGTTTGCTCCTGATGAACACTTGAAATTAGATTTTAACGTTGATGAAAATAATTTTGAGGTTTTTGGAAACATCATCCGTATCGTCATCATTATCAACAACAACAACATTATATTATTATTATTATTATTAATATCATAATCAACAAACCCTCTCATCATCGTCGTCATCATCATCATCGTCATCATCACTATCAGAATCGCAAGAAGCACTGGATGGGCAGTGGTTTGATGGAGGATTGGAAGAAGAGAGCCCCTCACTACCTTGCTGACTATACTGATGGTCAGTTGGTCATGATAGTGATGGTGACGATGGTCAGTTGGTCATGATGATGATGGTGACGATGGTCAGTTGGTCATGATAGTGATGGTGACGATGGTCAGTTGGTCATGATGATGATGGTGACGATGGTCAGTTGGTCATGATGATGATGATGGTGATGGTCAGTTGGTCATGATGTTGATAGTGACGATTGTCAGTTGGTCATGATGATGATGGTCAGTTGGTCATGATGATGATGGTGATGATGGTCAGTTGGTCATGATAGTGATGATCAGTTGGTCCTGATAGTGATAATGAAGACTAAGATGACGACGACGATGTTGACGGTAATGATGATAATGATGATTCTAATAATTTTCCTACTTGCTGATGATAATAAAGAGCATTGTTCGAAGTAACGACACGCGATAACAGCGCCACAACATGATACCGAAGTAAAAACGAACGATGCTAACGAGTGGCAATAACAAAAATGGATTCCATTGAATTCTTTGATGTTCTGAAACGTGCAGCATTCAACTAACACAAAACATTACACACCTGCACTTGGGATGTGCAATCGTTATGCAAACATCGCCGATCAGTTTGTTAAAGATGAAAATCATTAAACGAAAATGAGAATGGTTGTTTGATTAGATGAGGACAACCTTGCAGATGCTTGCACGTACCTTGTGGTCGGTGCATGCGAACAATAGTTTGAGTCTCGTCGAGTATAATCGTTCCATGGAAACAATTTGATTTGTTCGGTACATTGTCGATAGTTTTAACCAGTGATGACGTAAGTACTCAAAAAATGTACTTAAGTATAAGTACTAAGTACTAAGTAATAAAAGTACTTAAGTATAAATGCTAAGTACCAAAATGAATTGCATACTTGATACTTATAAGTACTAAGTATAAGTACTAAGTACATAAGTACCTAAGTACATACCATGGTTAATTTGAAATATTTATAAATTTATTAAACTCAGAAATCAACTCATTATTTACAGTAACTTATTTACATCAATAAAAGAGTTTGTTCTTTTTGAGTAAAAGTAAAGTTTCAAATGATTCATCACTTAAACGATTTCTTTTAGGAGTGAGAATCATTCCAGCCTGGCTAAATATACGTTCCAGTAAATATACGTATAAGGATTGTTATATATATAAATATATATATATATATATATATATATATATATATAATAACTACTATATATAGCGTGCATGTGTATATAGATCATGTAGAGTCTATGATATAGATATATAGATGTCAGAGTGATGTGAGTTAACCACCTTTTAATGACTCAATTAGCCAATGGTTATCTTAACATCCCGCTATCCATGACTAAACAAGAACAAATGTTAATAAGAGAGATAAACAAGAATGTCAATGTGAAAATGTGTGTGTGTGTTTTCATCACAGTTTTCAATTTTTAAATGTTGACATTATCTTATTTTTGCTTAAAATTTTTCTGGTACTTACAGGAAAAATTTATTACTTATAAGTACAAGTACTGAAAAATGTACTTAAGTATAAGTATTTAAGTACAGGTTTCCATATGTACTTAAGTATAAGTATCTAAGTGCTACGTTTGTACTTAAGTACGTACTTAAGTACAAATGTACTTAAGTACTCGTCATCACTGGTTTTAACCAATGGATACCTTGTATGTGTAATCGTATGTAAGTTTTTATGTATTATGTATGTATGTATATATGTAGGTAAACATGTACGTAAAAATATGTATTTAATAAATGAAGTCATGTTTACATAGCCTTAATACCGATAGTTTTATTTACCTTGTTCTGTCATCTTTAAAGGACGTGATAAAAGTTGTTTGATGATTTTATTGGAGTTTTTATAATTATCCTTGCACCCACCTTTAGACTTGGAAAGAATGAAAGTTCGTTGTCAAGATGAAACAAATGCAAGGATAAGTTTGGTTCTACTTTTTGCAACATTTCTTGCAAATGCTCATATGATGATGTCCATGTTGATGTTCACACGTGGTTGTTCATTTGTTGATGTTCATATGTGGCTGTTTATATGTGGCTGTTCAATGTTCGTATGTGGATGTTCATATGTTTGATGTTTATGTATTTGATGTTTTTACAGTAAATAACCCTAACCCTAACTCTTTCCGAGTTGCATGAAACACGAAACCTCTCCTCTAAAATATTTCTCGCTTTTCACTCACGGCACGGTTGTTTGAACATTTTTGATGTGTTCTGCTCAACCACTGGTCAGATTGGACAATAGAAGAACAACAATAAGAGAATTATTTTTTGAAGTTATTTACCTCGCTGGCTTTTCTTCAGCTGCTCTTTGTTTGATGTGAGATGCCGCAATTAAATAACATTACATATTTTGTACTAATAGTTTTTTTATGAACATATATTACGATCAAGAAATAATTTTTATTGCATTCAAAACCCAATAACCTGAGTGACACGAATGAAGGGTTGGCTCAGACGGATTGATTGCGACAATAAGAACGCACGACATACTAGGGGTATGTCGGGCGTTCTTATTGTCAGCTGACACGGTTCAAGGACTCATGCGTTCAACTCAGAGACTATATATATCTACATAAATGAGATGAAAATATTTATGAACGTGGCTGGGGGAGGATGTTGCAATCCTCTTGGCACACAAGTTCAATTGCAAGTAAATAAAGCACCATATGTGAGCAGCAGTGATGCGTGATGATGAAATGGCAAAAGAAAATTTAAATATTAATAACTATATTTCAATTTATAATAGTGAAAATAAATTATAAATTGATGTTTATGTTTGATGTTATGAAGGCATGTATGAATGCATGTATGAATGCATGTATATGTGTGCTGTCTTGTATTGTGCATGTATGTATGTGTGTTCATGTTCATTTGTGTTAGGTTTTTTTGTTTGCTCATCCAGTTATTAATTTTAATGCTTTTCATTTTTACGCACTGAAAATGCATTCTGAAGTTGCATACCAAATCGCCCATTGAAAATACTTCTACTAATACACATGCAATACACTCAATCGTGTATGTACAAAAGTTTAATACGCTGCAAATGTATTCATTTTTTCTCATTTATTTCATATTAACATTATTTTACGTATGCATATGCATGTATCTAAGGTATGTATGTGTATGTATGTGCGTGTGTGCTTCATTTGTTTTTATTTATTTATTTTTCAATCATTTAATCATAGATATGCAGGCATTAAACACGCGAAACTTGAAGTTAAACTGAATTGTACACGAGCAGACATCCTCGCGTATTTTTATGAACAAGCAGTTCGTGTATTCTTTGCTTCTCCCAAATAATGTTACATTGAAAATATTTTGAGATGTTCAGCCTGAAATGTTGAAATGGAAAATTACATCGCAAGTGTGCTTTTAATAATAATTTAACTGGAGAAAGTTAGTGGCGATGATGATCGACAACCTTCCTTCATCTTCACCATCTTCAAATTCTTTTTCCAAAAAAGTCCTACACACTCGTGGAAACTGTTTTATTAAAAATCTGCATCATTAAATAATTTATGTTTTAAATTAACTTTAAAAAATCTATCTGCATCTAAAGTTGAAAATAATAGATCTCACAGATTTTCAAAATTGAAACATAATCAAAAATCACAATAAACATTTGAAGCTAGCGTGATATCCTGTATATGTAATGTATATGCATCATAGAACTCCAAAGCACATCAAGGAAGTTAGAGCTGATTGTTAGGAACGACATGTCATCCGATATTGCATCGTTGCCATCAAGTAACTCCTCATAGTCGTGCTAATTAATTGAGCAGTTTTGCTAGGAAACCAGTACCTAATCTTGAAAAAGATTAATATCTCTTGGATGCTTCATTTTTGGTGATCGTCTGCAATTTAACTATGAAAAAGAAAATTGTTTAAACTGATTAGAGAGTTGGATAAGTAGTGGAATGCACGTTAGCAAATAAATTCACGAACGCAAAACAAAAGGAGCTTTACTATCTGTTTGATCATGCATCCAAATGAATTTTAATATAAGTGCATTGTTTCGTGAATGTAGTATAAAGATGTGTGGTGATGTAAGAATGTTATGTTGTTTGAAGCGTGGTAGGCAGTGGCAGATTCAATGGTTGCTTCGCTACTTCATATCGCAACTCAAAAGCAAACTTGATTGCCTGCCAGTCAACTGGTTGAATGCCTCTTTAATGATTGACACCACGTAATTTAACTTTGAGAACTTTAATCCAAGCGTTTTTGTTTTAATTTTGCTACAATTTTGTTACAAATTTTAAAGTAAAAAATTTATCATAAAAAAATTATGATTATATATAAAATATTATAGATGGGTTTATACTGATGATGATGAAAAAAAAACAAAATTATTATTTCAATGGTTTGGATGATGATGATGAAAACTTTGTTAATGGTAAAATAATTTTGATGACTATGATGGTGATAATGATGATGATGATAACGATGATGCTATTAATGATGGTGATGATGATGATTGCGGTGGTGATGATGATGATGGTGATAATGATAATAATGATGATTACGATGATACCATTAATGATAATGATGATGATAATGATGATGATGATTAATTACTGTGAGAATGATTTCAATGTCGATTAAAAAAACGATGATGTAGCTACTTCTTTCGCCACCGGCTGAACCTTCATCCTTGCTACAACACAGTTATTGGTTTATATGAAACGCAGCCACTGATGATGATGATGATGATGATCAAAAAATGATACTGATTGCAACAAAGATGGTGATGATGATGGTTATAGAGATGGTGATGATGATGGTTATAGAGATGGTGATGATGATGGTAATAGAGATGGTGATGATGATGGTTATAAAGATAATGATGGTGGCTGGTATGATAATGATAATTGCAAAGAGGAGACTGATCACAAATACAATTATCATCAGATGATTTTGATATTGACGAGCATTAAAACATGATAATATTAATAATTATTACAAAGATGACGATGATGATGACGATAAAGATGATTAAAAGAATGATAATGACATTACAAAGATGATGATGATTACAAAGATGGAAGTTATG
>NW_008704902.1:4867218-4869371 GCF_000326865.2 Helobdella robusta
ACAAATAGAGGAAACGCTGTTTGGCATGGCGGTATAAATATAAATAAATATTTATTTATTTATATTTCTTTATATTTATTTACTTTCAAACCTTAGACCCAAAGTCTGTATATGCTTGTATGGTCTGTGTATATACGTAGTTTCTGGTGTTCGTGTGTATCTGGCTTGCATGCAAAAATTTGCGCATCAACCAACGCCCGACTTAGATGAATTTCATTTCTCGCCAGTTAACATCACACGCCCAGGATCTCGATGCATTCAATAAATATTTTACCCTTAGCAGCTGCAGTTTTTTAAAGTTTGACACTTTGTTGAGAGAGAGTTTATAGTTGCCAATATTTGGGACTATTTTTCTTTTATGGCCATCTTTGTTTCATCACTCTCAATGAATAACAAGTTTTTGTTGAAACTCTGTGACCAATCAGTTGCAATGCCTTCTCATTGGAGGTGTTGCCATGTGGGACCAAAGGCTTTTAAAAATATAATAATTTTTTTAGAGTTAAGGTTAAGTTTTACACAGTCTTGAGATTAATTATTAAAATTGTTTAGCTTTCCTACAACATAACATTTGGCAAATTTTAAATAAAAAATAACTGTGGTTTACACTATAAAAATGTGTTTAAAAAAATATTAAACAAACTAAAGTAAGTAGCCAAAAAAAATTACCAATGATCTGATGACTAGTTGAAAAGTGTCAACATTTTTATCAGTGATAAAAAAACGTTAAAAAATTGTAGAAATTGTTGAATGTTTCACGCGTGTGTGTCATTGATGATCTCACGCTGTGACATCCATCCATTCATCCATCAGTCTTCCGGAAATGGAAAATTTCGAAGCATTTCAAACATGCCAATTTCGTTTTTAAAAAAAGTTATATGCGGACATGAACGAACGTTGTAAGACACCGTCACATTACAAACAAATTGCATTGCATCCGATATTTGGCTACATTATGTCAGTCAGATTTTATTGTGTTTACTTTGATGTATTCGGGACTTAGTTGGTTTTAATCGAACTATGAATTTATGGATTACTTTTTTGAGTGTTGGGAATTCCGCTTAGTTAAGATTTACTCTTTTGGAATGCCCCATTATGTAACAAATTTATTGTTTGTTCATAATAAACGAATAAAAAAAAATTAATCGTTTGCAATTTTTTTTTTGAATAAATTAAATAATAACTTTTATCATTCGTTTTAATAAAATTTTATAAAAAAAAAATATTTATCGTTATTAAAATTATGATATATGAAAAATATGAAATATGTAAAAAAGACTCGAGACATGCGAGATATGTACGGTACACGCGAGCGTTATGTAAACAACATCAATGTACTTGGTGAATGATGATTGATTGGCACTGTGGGTAGATACTTTTGTTTATAGTTCTAATTTAATTAATTACACAAAAACGACAAAAATAATGATATTAAAGTCAATATTAAATACATTTATGTTATTGTTAGTATTATTGATCTTATTATTGTTCTTATTATTTTATTATTGTCTTATAAATTTCTGAAGAATTAAACAATTTAAAACATAACCTAACACTATCATTGGTAAAAGCAATGATCCACATCAATCATTGATGACACCAACATCAACACTAAACTTAAAAATCAACAGAAAGAAAAACATCATGCAGTTTTTATATCACCATCCTCAACAACCTAATCAAAAATTTTCAATTACCAAATTCCACCATTGTCACCATTATCATTGTCGTCATCATCGAGCCCATCGTCAGCGTCAGCGTCGTAGCAATCGCAAGAGCATCGACTGCACGATTATTTTTATTAGGCATGTAACGTCGATCAAATCATTTTTCAAGTTAGGGTGCCAAACGATGGCGTATCTTGATGGATTGCATTTCTACATTTTGTTTCGTTCAAAGTTTTCAAGAAAAGTTGCAATAGAGAAAAGGTTTTTACCCAATCGTGATTTTTTTTTAAATAAAATATCAATGATATTTGCATAAGCACAAAATATCAAAGCATATTTTTGAGGGGTCCAAAAAATTTTTGAAAAAACAATTTTAATTATGTCGTCACGAAAGGATTGCTCTTTGGTTGCGTAATAAAAAAAATTGACTTGCACGCACAAAAAAGAAACAAGGAGGTTTTTATGAAAGCCAAAACGTCAGTAGTTGGT
>NW_008704902.1:4869435-4924709 GCF_000326865.2 Helobdella robusta
GACAATAAGCCCTGAGCGTTGCCAAACATTTTTTTAATTTTTTATAAAATTTATTTATTATATATTATAAATTTACAAATTTATTCTGAAAATCATATTTTATGTTTCAACCATTATTTTATCTAGCAATTCAACTATTTTTTATCAATTATTATATAAGCGATTCCATCCACATATTCTGAAAAGAATCATTTACCTTTTAAACAAAAACGTATTTGCGCCACAGAGTTTGTTTTACGAAAATTCATCAATTTATTTGAATATCTTTTTATTGTAACAAGATTACCTGATGTTATATTAAATTTCCTCGTTTAGATATGTATCACATTAGTTCTCACGGCATAACTTACGTGTTGGATGTTTTATCTGTTGGTTCGTATGCAATAGTTTTACCTTTCAACAATTTGACAGTTTTGTGAAAGAAATTTTGCTGTACTTTTTTTAATATTTTGTTAGAATCTCCAGCTTGAAAACGCCAGCACATAAAATAGGCGCTAAACACTTATAAGGCAGAAATAAAATACTCCTTGTCAATGTTTGAAACATTCTTGTTCATCTCCTCTAAGCAATTTTTATCTGTTGCTTCACATTTTACATTCAAAAATTATCTTTTTCTACGTTTAAAACATAATTTTACTTTTTTTTATCATCGAAAAATGACGGACAAAAAATATTTTTTAGGATATGCGTGTAGTTTACATTTTTGAAAACTTTTGCTAGTTTTAAGTTTCTGTTAATTATTCTACATCATTGTAAATATTTTATTGAAATTCTGAATTCTCTACCTCAAAGATGGTGTGTTGATTTTTCTTTTGTTGGTTTACTGGTATGAGAGTGTTTGTTGTTGATAATAATATATCAAGGAAGATGATGTTGTTAGCGCTAAGAATTGCTTGATGCTAACAGGTTTAGTTATTTAATGTGACTTTCTGTGAAAGTTGCTCCTGTCAGTTTCTACTTATTCGAAATTGTTTGCATTTCACATAAAATGTTTGCTCCAACTTCAATAACGATCGGCGAGCTAAAAAAAATGCATTATTGATGAAATTTTTTCTATTACTTAAACAAATGAATGCAACGAAAGTTAGTAACGTTATTATGAACCATCTGTATTGCTGTATCGAGTGACAAACACACAAAACAGATTCATACGGTGCATCTATACATTTTGGTGTATATAACTCAAAATTTTTATTCAATTGCTGTTGCCGAAAACCATATGCGAAGAAAAATTTAGAAGTTTGACTGTTCCATAAAACTGAAAAAAATATCAAGTGACTTTCAAACAAGTTATTAAATTTCAATCATCAGTCAGAATTATTTTCAAAACGTTTGATAAATTAGCAATATTTTTACTTTTATCCTGCTTCTAATTGTAGCAGATACTAAACAATTTTCCAGAAAAACTAAAAATGCATAACTTATATTATTATGTTACTTTTCCAGGTGTTACAATCTCAAAACAATCAACAACAATATACAAAGTCGACTTAATTAAATTTACAAAACTTAATTAGACGGCAAAAAATTAAACTATTAAAAAATAGGCTGGTTTCATTCCAGAGACCCTTGTTTGTATATGCAAAAAGTCTTAAAACCGCTCACGCGCTGAATGCATTTCGTTGAGATGCCTAAAAATGCACTGAGAAGAAATATTGAAAAAATGAACACACACAGGTTTCTGTGGCCAAAACACGCTACACAAAACTCTCTCGACGACATTTTTTCTCTACTTTGCCTGCATTCTGCCAGCCATCGCTCTTGGAGTCCTTTACTACAACAACACCTCTGGACCGTCTGGAGAGGGACAGATAGGTTGGTTGTGTTAATGGGTGTTGTGTTTTTGTCTTGTTGTGTGATTGTTGTGGGGCTGTTCGACTGTTTTTCGTTATGTGTAGATATGTGTTGAGTTGTTGTGCTCCGTTGCTGCGTGGCTCTGTGATGGTTTGTGTTGTTGTTTATTGTGTTGTTTTTTATTGATTAACAATTGGAATGAAAATTGTCGTGACGTTTGCTGTATATTCATCGTTAGTAATCAAAATGATGAATTTTACTGGTAGAAATTGTTGTGGAAATTTAGTGACAATTGCACGGATAATAAATATAATGACGATTTTAACCTTGATGGATAAGACACATAAGTGTGAACATTAACGTCATTATTTGACGCTTGACATTTTTAAAAATTGTTTTGAATATTTGTGCGAATGGAAAAGGCTAAATTTTCAGTATCATTTGCTCAATCTATTTTCCAATTAACGCGTGCTAAACTTTTTGATAACATATTACAGTACTGTTATTGTTGGTTAATATTCTGTTGAAGTGTAATAATTTTCGTCTGCGCACCTTAGATGTCAGAAAAGTTATATACTCCCAGACGATATCCGGTTTAACGTTTGCCGTGTTTGGCGGGCAGCCCATGGTCATTCTGCTGACGACGGCTCCACTGGCCATCTACACTAAGGGTTTTGATTTATTTTTATGGTTAAATTTTACTCAAAATTCTCAAAGAATTATTAAAATAAAAAATATTGTGACATGTTGTTATTAATTAAAATATCATCTGCAGATGACTCAGTATATATTTAAGAAGAGAATTTTTTTTCTATTTCAGCTGTTACTCAACAGATATAATCATTAAAAAAATTAAATTCATTTTAAAAAAATTTGGCATAATTAAAAAGATTTCGAATGGGCTTGAACAGTTGATGAGCTGCTGAGGCGATGAATGATGAAGATTGATGAATCAATGTAAAAGTAGCTAATTAAATAAACGAATGCAAAAACATGAGCGCTGAGAATGACGGATCGGAGGTCGCAATGAATGACTGATTGTTTGATGAATTTTTTGCCTGAACAATCTACTTACTAGCAATGAATGTTACAATGTTACATTCCGTGCCAGCCTCATGTACGTTCATTTTCCAAATTGAACAGCTGACCAGCCAGGCTCGCACGCATATTATCCGAATGAATGATTGTCTGGTGATGTTATTGAAAAATATGTTGATAATCATTGAATGATTCTTTATAATGTGCCCGATTCATATATATTTTTTAATTTTTATTAGTGAAACTTGTTTGCAATGTTCAATTTCGATCAATCTTATTCAACATAACTTTAAAATCGCAAACGAATTAAATGATCATACCAAACTTATTGAAACTCTTTAATTACTCCATTTAAAAAAATGTCCGAAGATATACAATAAATTCAATACTGAACAAGAATAAAGACTGGCAAACAAATAGTATAAAGCTTTTTATTCAACTGTTGCCAAGAACATTAAAATAAAAATATCAACACGTTTTCGCATAACTCATCCTAATTTTTTAGCATCACGATGATCAATTAATAGATGTGTTTGTTACACAAATGTACACTTAAATTTACTTTTTCAGTAATTTTCAACATTTGCGAAGACTTGAAGTTGGACTTTGCGGGCATGTTTGCCTGCACTGGACTCTGGAACTCCTTCTTCTTGCTTATATACGCTTTCACGGACGCCAGCAAGTTAATGCGTTGGTGCACACGGTTCGTTTCTATGTTGTGAGGTTCTAGTTATTTTGGCTGTTTGTGAGAATGAGCGTACAACGTACTTGACTTATTTTTCACTTTTGTATATGAGGGATAGCCTATACTGTCACGCACTATCTTCATTAAAACATGTCCATGAGAAGTAAAGATTTTCAAAATTCTTTCCAGTTCTCTTCAGCTGTTGGGCTAAAAATTATCTGAATTCGACTTTTTGTACTTAATGTTTCGACTGCGACTCTTGCAAAAACCTTAACTATTTTCACTTTCTTAGTGATGTTTGATGAGTTTAACAAAGACGTATCGATAGGTATGTTAAAAATGATTTATTTCTTATGTTTACAGATCAACTGAAGAGATTTTTGCTCTGTTCATATCACTGGCATTGGCTGTGGATGCCTTCAGAAACGTTTTTTACGGTCAGCTTCTTAACATTATTAATAATGTTGCAATAGTAAAGGCAAAATAAATTTATTTTTCGTTACAAAAGATTTTTTAATGTCGATCTATATTCACTAACATGTAAATATACTATCAAAGAAACAATTATATGAATAACATTTACTTGGTTCTTTAAAACATTCCTGGCCATATATTTCAATCGTGCGACAGACTTCAGGATCAACTACCACTCTCCAGCATGCTACAAGAACCAATCCATCCCGTCCTCTCCATCGCTATCTTCTTCTTCGTCTTCCTCCTCATCCTCAACTGCACTCCTCAACAACAGTTTGGCAACCGCCATACTGGGCAGCAACAATTTGGAAAATAACAAAACGATTTTTGGTTCGCTTCCTATTTAATTTTTATAGACTACTTTTTATATATATGATATGTTTATGATATATGTTATGTTATATGTATGATATGTTTATGATATATGTTATATATGTTATGTTATATATATGATATGTTTATGATATATGTTATATATGTTATGTTATATATATGATATGTTTATGATATATGTTATATATGTTATGTTATATATATGATATGTTTATGATATATGTTATGTTATATATATGATATGTTTATGATAGTTTTTAAAGGCACGTTAAACGTGTGTAGGTCATGAAATAAAAGTATTATTACAAATGTGTATCGCCATATTAAAATTATTAACATCAAATTAAGCTTAAATTCACGAAATTGAGTAGAGGCAGGCGGAAAGCTGCTGGCGTATGCGAGTGAATGTTCCCGGGAGAACAGCTTGCTGTATTTGTTGTTGATGCTCGGTACGGCCTGGCTCGGTCTTTCGCTCTACAACTTTACGAAAACGTAACCAGTGTTTCATTTTATTTTTTTTTTTTATTGAAGAACAAAATACAGTTAATGACATCTGCATGGTTATTTATTATTGTCGTGCTTCAACATTTCACTTTTTTAGGCTGGATTAGAATAGATTTGAATGTTTTTCTGTTTACATCAAGCTAAATTTTTATAATGCAAATTTAAACAATTATTTAGATAAGATGGAGTTTTTGGATGAAGTTTTGAAAATATTTAAAATGTGTTTCGAATAAAATTCGCTCAGGCCTTTCTTGAATGCCAGCAAGCGTGAGTTGATGGCCGACTGTGCCCTGCCTGTCTCAGTTCTTCTCATGTCCTTCTTTGGCTCCTATCTTTTCAGAGACGTTAAACGTGAGCTGACCGTCTTATTTTTTTTACGAAATTTATAAAAATTACCAGCACAATATTGAACTGAATGTCATTTTCCAACTATTAATAATTTTTCAATACATAAATGTCGAATAAAACTAAAACAATTTTCCTTCAGTTAAAAAGTTCAAGACGATAGATGGCAACATATTCACACCGGCTCCTCTCTCGAAGCTGGAATGGCCTGCCATCTTGGGAGGCATGGGTTTGGGATTCTGTCTCTCGCTCCTCTTCTTCATGGATCACTACATTGCAGGAGCCCTTGTAAATAGCACAGACAATAGGTCATACTAGAAACTTTAAAAATTGCCAAACCACTGCAATATTTTTTTTAAATATTGTTGATCTCTTTTTTTATATAAAAAAGTTGATGAATATTTTTATATGTAAAAACCCATTGCTAGATATTTCTTAATATAGACCAATTAAATATTTCATTTGTAGAGAAATAATAATGAGTTATAAATGAAAACAAAAGATTGAAGAAAGGTTCAGCTTACCACTGGGACCTCATGATTATTGGCCTCCTAAATGCTTTCCTCTCTTTCTTCGGTCTGCCATTGGTGCACGGAGCACTCCCTCACTCACCTCTGCACGTCAGAGCAATGGCGGACGTGGAAGATAGAGTTTATCAGGGACATGTTTATCTGAAGTTGGCATCTTTTGTAATTGTTGCTTCGTATGTCACAATCCAATTCAGTTTGTGTAAAAAACGAATGTGCTTAATTTGGAATGGTACCTTTGAATTTTTCCCAATCATTAATAACCGATTTTCTTAACCTCACATCGTGCACAGAATCATCAAAGCACGTGAGACTCGAGTGACGGGCATCTGTTCGCACATCCTCATTGGCCTGTCACTTTTTTACATAGAGGAGTTGAAGAAAATACCTCGACCAGTACTTGATGGACTCTTTTTGTATCTTGCTATCACTGCTCTGCACAGCAATCAACTGTTTGAAAGAATTATGCTTATGTTTACAGAACAGGTGGAGATAATGTTTAGCAGCATTATTAATTAGAGGTGGACTAATGGAGAGCAAAATGAGATTTTCTATGTGAGTGGGGATGATTTTCATTTTGTATGAAAACAAAAATGTCTTAATGGAAGACGAAAATGATGAGAATGAATTATTTTCGAATGGCAAAAATTTTAAGAATTCAAATTTACACATTTACATTTATTATAAAAAAATATATAAACTTTTTTCGACCATGCGCTACTCCGGACTGTCAACCAGTAGCTATTTAACGTGTATCATAAATTGATAGTTGTTTTTGAAACATCGATTTTTAAAATAATAGTTTCCATCCAACTTTTTGACAAAAAATGAGCCAACTAACTATCTAACTGAGGTAGGCGTAAGTTGCATGCCAAAGGTTCATGTTAATTTTTTACAACATGCAAAAATAGCTTTCGATAAATTAAAAATAATGTTATAATTGAGAGGAAACTGTAGAAAATGCAAATGCTTAATGAAAAATTTGCATAAAAAGACAATACTTTAGTTAACGGCATGATTGCAAACAGGAAGGAAGTGGGAAGGGTATATGAGGATGGACAAGAGTTGGAGTTACTAGGCTGACCACATCCACCTCTATGCAAATTTTAAATGTTCATGCCATGTTTATGTTATTTGTTTAATGAATGAAAATCGAAAACTAAGATAAAGTATTCTTTAATGTCGGATTAATTCAACGATTTCGAATTAAATAATTTCACAATAAACACCACAATAAACACAATATTTCCTGCGACCATCAGGCAGCTTACCCACCGAACCACTACATCCGCACGGTTCCTCAAAGGAAGGTTCACCTCTTCACATTACTTCAACTTTTGCAACTTGCAGTTCTTTGTGGGTTTGGTTTTTCCTCCATACCGTACCTAAAAATGGTTTTCCCTATTTTACATCTGGTTATGCTTCCAATAAGGTTACTAATTAGTACGATATGATATAAATAATGATCAGTATAAAAATTTTAAATTCTAAAATATATTAAAACGATTTTGAAATGATTTTGCAGACATAAGCTGGTGCCATATTTAATAGAGAAAAAATATCTGCAATCGTTGGATGGGCATTGAGGCGAACCCCAGACTCAATAACGTCAATCACATATTCGTCATCATCGTTATTAACGAAAATAACATTTTTAAATTATTACGCTTCTAATATCTCAAAATCATTAAAAAATAATTTCATTTAAGTATTGAGATATCTGAACTGAACACGATCAGAGCTTTGTTGTCACAACGAAATAATGAATAATGCAAAATCAAGCAAGCAATAAGGAAGCCATCAATCGATGATCGTTTTTCTAAATGTTTTTGCTTAGATAACTTTTAAATAAATTTATAACGTTATATTATTTAATAGAATAGAGCAACAATTTTTAAGATTTTTTTTACTAAATAAGACGAAATTATTTCTTCTTTTGTTTTCACTTTTAATTAATAAAAAGCGTAGAAATTTTCAATCTAATTTTTGCAAAGATTAACGACTCTCTTTCACTTGATGTACACTTTTGAATTTTACAATTAACATATTGATATTCACACATAATTTTTTGCCTGAACTTAATAAAATTTTTCAAACATCACATTTTTGAATTTAACTTGGTTGCTGAACGTGAATGGCCAAATATATAGAAACAGTTCGGACACGATTGATCAGTTCTGAATTATTTTAATACTTTTTAAGGGGCTCTTCATAAAAGAGGCCACACTGAGGCATCAAAAAGTTTGTTACACCGCAATAAAAAGGAAGGGTGGTTGTTTTATCACTTTTTTTAATTTCTATCGTGTAACTTCTTGTTTGTAGCAACCCTATCCCGACAATTCAAAGTGCTTCATTTATTCAGTGTTCATAACTTTAAGCAACCGCAAGTACATTGAATACCTGTTGGTCGAAGAGCATTGTTGCTGAAGATATTTTCTGACGAACGTATCATTATCCTAAAATAAACCACTCGGTCTTTCATTGTTTATTAAAATATAAAACTTAATTTTGTAAATAATGAAAAAGTAAAAAATTTAAACAAAACAAGAACTGAAACAGTTTCTGCATGTTTAAAAATCATTTACACACCTCAACAAGATTTAATAAATAAAAAATATTCTCGATTTATACCGCCAATCAAAGAAATAACACTTGTTAAACTTGACCATACAGCTTATTCGACTGAGAATTCGACTAATTTAGCTACCAAACTACCGATCAGTTTTAGAAACAACATATTTCCAAACACACATACGTTTATTTAAATCAACCTATTTCAAGACTTTAGCAATTTACACATCTCGTAAAATTTAAACACCACAAAAACGTGTAATACAATGTTAGATGCATGCAATTGTAACCAAAACATATCAATAATTTAAACATATTGTTGTTTTAAACAGCTATACAGGTTACAAAAGTATTTTATGACACAAGATGCATGCAAGTCATCATATTCACATGAGCATCACGAAAGGCTGGGAAAATCTTTCTCATCTGCAACATTTGGAGCAGGCGCTTCCTTTGTTTTCTTCTTTTCCATCACATCGCCATCATTTCTTCTCGATCCTCCTGGACCTCCTCTCCCACCTCGTCCTCTATTTCCTCTACGTGCATCATTGAATGTGATTCTGATAGGCACCACATTCTTAGATTTCTTCTGTGTTGCAGTCAAAAAATAATACAATTAACAACGTGACTCGATTAATGATTGAATTCAATTAACTGCTTGTGAGTGACATGAGAAAATAAAAACCAATATTACTTAAACATTATATCCAACAAATAAAATGAGCAAACACAAACCCCATCAAAGCCACTATCATCATCATCTTCCTCTTCGTATTCTTCTTCCTCATCATCCTCCTTCTTCTTAAGAACAAACATCTTGTTCCACTTGGGATCCGAACATCCTTCATTAGCCTTGCGAATGTTGAACTGAGATTTCACTCTCTTCTCATCCTCCAATTTTTTCCATTCATCTAAAGTGAGTTGCTTTTCCTCCGGTTCTTTCTTAACTTCTGCCTCACCATCGACTACTGGCTGATCAGGCAGCACATTCTCCTCCGTTGGGTCACTCCTTGAAGTTTAAAATTTCAACAATATTAATGACACTATATAATTGAAACATGAAACAAAAACAAAACAAAAGTGGATCTGATAACATTCTCATTCACTAATCAAACGAGCCTGTTAGTGTCAGTCAGATCAGAAACCCCAGCATTGTTCATGTGGTCACTGAAATGTTTACAGCATTGGTACAAAATTAACTATTCATCATACAGTAAATCACATTGTTGCTTTATAATTTCAATGCACAAGTATATTCTTTAATAATACAACAATGTGAATTAGTTTGATGGGTCTACAAAAAAGTGAAAAAAGATAGCTTTACAGGTCAAGTTTATATTTGTTGCAAAAATTAATTTTGTCTAGAAGAGGCAAATATCAAGCAACTTTTTCAAAATAAATGATGTCCCAATTTGTTAGGAAACATTGAATTTAAAAATAAAATTCATCAAAATCAATTTGTGGCTCTACATTGTTGAGAAGGCTATAATAATTAATGAATAAACACGAATACTATCGAATTTTTAGAGCAAACTAAATTATGATTTTAATGCGTAATCGATGACTCACGCAATGTCATCTTTTACAGATCCCCAATTGTGGGCACCACCTCCCTCTCTTTTTTCATGAGGTTTTAATCCACTGTTCAAATTTATATTTTAGAAAATTTTCATAACTTTATCTGAACCTCTTTTAAATTATTCAGTTGACAGAATTTGCTTTAAATTAGTGGGTGCGAAAAATGTAAATAAAAACAAACCTCTTATCGCTGCCGCTATGTCTGTCGAATTCTCTCTTCACGTTTCTATCCAGTCCATCATGACCCCCTCTGCCACCTCTGTTGTATCCACCTCTGCGATAACCACCTCTCCCTCTAAAAGGTTCATCTCTGTCAGGCCTGCATTTTAAAAATTAACATAAAATTTAATAATGTTCATATGAAATTAGAAGTAGATTAGTGTTGAACTAAGTTTAGTGTTAAAATACGTACTTTGCTTCACCTCCCCATGATTCAAAAGGCTTCGCTTCATTCATTCCACTTGAAACATTTTCTGCAAATCTAGGTGGTCTTTCAGAGAACTCTGAATATTTCAAAAAAGTAATTTTAACATTTTCCATTTCGACTTTTAAAATTTAAATAAATAACTATGACAAGTATAAGGGGCTGATAATAAACCTTAAATTTTAAAATTAAACAAGTTATGCCCAGAAAAATTCATTTTTCAAATATTAAAATTAAACAAACTAATCAAATCATTTTATATAGAGAACAAATCAAGCAGATGTATTAGTAATGAATTAACACCATTCATTTTTAAAGATTAAGCTCTGTAATTGAAAAAACCTTCTTTAATAATTTAAATAAAAGAATAAAACAAATTACAAAGCAAAATACAATAACTGAACCACACACGTAAATCATAGAAGTACAGAAAAGAAACTTCTGACAGAACTAAAGTTTAAAAGTAAAACCAAATAAATAACGTTCATTAAATAACCAAATCATAAAAAAAATTGAGAAACTTACTATTGACTTGCGGCCTGGAAGGTGATGATTTGGATGTGGCATTGTTTGTAGTTGCAACAGCCGTTCGTGCATTGCCAGGCTTGGCAGCACCCGAGTTGCTCTTTTGAAAGTTTTTATCATTCTTCGACGCAACCGTAGAGGAAATATTCTTTTTGGTCACTCCAACAGCGGGCTTCTTAGCTGTAGCGGCCGTCTTTTTCGAGAGAATCAGTTGCTCCTGAAGCTTCATCAAAGCTTCGATTGGATCGGCTTCGTTATCGTCATCTGCCTCAATAGCAGCAAATTTGTTGTTCACGTTGATTCTGTATTCCATTTTTGTATGAAATAACTTATAAACCGGCAAAATTTTTATGATGTTTAGAGATTGTCGGAATACATTTATATAGTAAAAGCGTGTTACCAAAAACAAGGTGATAATTTTCGCTGAACGGAAGTTAAGCTAAAATGGAGCCCAGATTAATAAACTTTTTTATCTATGCTTGTAAAAATTTGGAAATAATTAAAATTAACATTTTTTATTAAAGAATAAGATTTGTACATTATGTTTGTTTATTTATTTGTTTATTACATTTTAATGACGTTTCTTAAAATTATTTTTGTTAACTGTGTTTAATTAGAGAAGAATACCATGAAGCGTTAATAAAATTTATTAAATTTAATGTAAACACATATCAAATCAAGAGATATGATCGTAAATAATATTATTAAAAATCGTTAATATTTTAAAATTTTTCTTATATTTAACTTTAATCTTTCATCTTCTTCTGATTTTTACGTTTAAATAAAAATAACCAATTATTTTTATTGGGGCGGAGTGATGGTCTAATGGTTAAGGTAGCCTGGTGCTATTTCGCAGTAACCGGGTTTGATTATGACAAAAAGATCCCCACCTATCACATGCTTCGTTTCTGCTGCGTCGTTTGTGCACTTTGTTGAATCCTCTGAACTATGGAAGAGTGTAATTGACTTTTATAATTTTACTATTTATTCTGTAAAACAAACTGTCGGACGCAGAGAATGTAACAACATGCAGGGTATGAAAAGATGAAAATAAAATGTAAAATTGGAACGGATAAAATAAAATACAAAAAAATATTGTTGGGAACATGTGAGAAAATGGAGCAGTAAAATAGGTAAGTCTAAATTTTATTTAATTTTGTTTAATAACATAAAATTCAACACAAACGTATGTAATTTTGATATACGAATTGAACTATAACACTTGAACTTAATTGTGTCTTGGAATCATCTGCGTTATTGTCATCTTTCGCAATTAAATGTTTACTTTCCATAGTGCCTTTAGGTCAATTCCAGCCTAAAATTTCATGCGTTGCGGTGATTTAACAATAAAAAAAATTAAAATTACTGTAAAAGTTGGATCATGGATCATTTTGAAATTGTAAGAGAATAATGACCAAGGAAAATTAAATTTAATCAGAAATTTTAGTTTTTAGATTTGTGCAATCGTCCTAAGTCTTGTGCTCTCTGTACATAATAATTCCCTCCTATGCCCAAAAATATACAACAGGCGATTCAGCAATCCACTTTCATCAGCAAATTATTTATCTTCAATGATAATAAAACAACAGACTATCGAACAGTTTTCATTTTCAAAGGTTTATTGACATCAGCAGCAGCAATCGAAATCTTATCGTACTAAAAACACGGCCATTAACAAAACAAATATTTGTGTTTTTCTAAATAATCACGAAATAAATCGTGCTTGTTGATTGTTTTCGCTTACGAAGAAATGTCAGTACATCATTAAGAAGTTGAAGATAACACAGCACAGAAGTTGAAGATAAGAGTAATTTGACGTGCATTTAATTCATTTTTTAATTTGTTGGGGTTCAGAAGTTTGCCTCATTCAATCCAAGATACATTGTACATAAAACGAAATGCAAGTTTGTATATTGAACTTTTTAAACATAGCTTAAGTACTTATCCGAAACACAAACCTGTTGGAGCATAACAACATAACACGAGTATGCAATCAGTTTGGTTCACGGGATATCAAGTAGCACATGTTAACGAATCGTTCACGATAAACAGCCTCAGCCAGTCGGCTGTGCAACAATTTCATTTGAATAAGTGAAAAACAACAAATCTACAACGAAGCACATCTACAGCAACATTTAAACAGCACACACACAAACATCAACTTCAACAATGACAACAACACAGAAACCACGTGCACGTTATGGCCGCACAACTTCTACTTTTGTTTGCATTTCTTCCTTTTCAGTGGCACTAACTAAACTGCAGTAGCAACAAAAACCACAGCATTATAATTAGCGCCCACTCAACACATTCCTAACACGAAGAGGGCTGTTCAGTATAGAGCATTAGCGATGTTGATGGCAGCGCTGTTTTTAAAGCAACTTTTCAGTCGAAAAATTTTTCTCATTAAATAAGGAAGAATATCTATTAATTTTCTAATTAAAGAAACCTAGATTAAATGGCGTCGATTTTCTTCTATATCAGTTGATTGTTTTATTTGGTTATTTTTTGTAATTTTGCAACATTAAGTGGTTTTTTTTCATTTATTTTAAGCACATGGTTTAATTTAATTTTAGCACGATTTTTCAATTCTAACACGTGGTTTTATTTAACCGTACCACGTGGTTTTAAATTCAACTTAGGCTTTTCAGTTTTAGAACGTGGTTTATTAAACTCTAACACGTGGTTTTATTCAACTTTAGCATGTGGTTTTGTCGGTTTTAGCACGTGGTTTTATTCAATTTTAACAAGCTGTTTTATTCATCTTTTATTCAAGATGTCAGAAAATACTACTTCACCAACAGAATAGTAAATGGCTGAAATAGCTTACTTGAAGATGTGGTCAAACCAGCGAATATTACTAGCTTCAAGATAGCCTTAGATACATTTTGGCAGAGCGAATTCCACATCTGAAAATAAAATTGTCAAACCAAAATATTACTTATTGAATTATTTATTCTCAAAAACTGTTTGCATTATGGCGGAAGGGGCTCTGCCTACACTGCAAATTTATTTTATTCTATTTGGCACGTGGTTCTATTCAACCATAGCACGTGGTTTCATTTAACCTTAGCACGTGGTTTCATTCAACCTTAACACATGGTTTTATGTTGCCTTCGCAAGCGGTTTTAACTTTAATACATGAATTTATTATAAGAATGTAACATGTGTTAACTGGTGTTGCTAAAAGTTCTAACTTTTAAGAACACCAAAATCTACTACAATATTTTTGTTCGTTTTTGTTATTTTGCTGCTCCAAGTGGTTTGTTTCTAATGTATTTTTCTTTCTCCGTATTTTTCTTTATTTATTTTTTCGTTTAATTTTATACTACTGTCTTGCATGCTGCAACAGTGTCTGCGTCTGACAGATCCTGATTTTTAAAGAATAATAAAAAAATCGATCTTATTTTAAGCAAGGTTTTTATAAAGTATGAATTTATTATGTGGTTGTAACACATGTTAACAGATATTGCTAAAAGTAAAAAATAAAGTAGAATCTACGCAGAATAAAATCGTTTTCCTTTCCTTGACAATTCTACCCTTCTCTTACTTGTAACTTCATTAGTTTTATTATGGATTGATTATTGTCACCCGTTCTGCTATTGTCTTCATGCTAAATCTACGTATGCTTTTTTTGGCCCTGTTGCGGTTGCGCGGATGTATGATTGCGCTGTTGTAAGAGAACAGCAAACCAGGAAAAGCAATGCGTAGAATATAAAATCTGTAAAATCAGATTATCAACAAAATTAAAACTGTTGGGATGTTACATTTTTTTTGGTTAAACTTACGGCTCTGAGTTCTGGACAATTTCTATAGAAATGGAAAAAAAGATTAAGGCTGCTGAGATGTGGTTTTTGAGAAGAATTATGAAAGTTAGTCGGACCTCTCACACTTTGAATGAGGACGCATTCAAACAGTCAGGTTATAAAAAGAGGAAATTACTGCAGATAATCCGACGAGGGCAGTTAAAGTATTTTGGGTCACATCATGCGGAAGTAAAGAATGGAAAATCTAACAACTACTGGAAAGATTGCAGGGAAGAAAATTGCGGTGAACAACAAAAACATTAGTGAAGTCCTTGTGTCACTTATAGAATATCACCACATTTCAACTACCACAAAGCGTTAAAAATCGGGTTTTGTGGAAGTTGATGGTCGCCAATGTCCTGAAAGGATAAGGCACGAGAAAGAAAACGGAAAGAGTAGCGTTGACAACCATGAATACAAAATATTGAAACATAAAAGATGGATATGAAAAGTAATAGAAACTTGTAGGCGATTACAAACAACAAAATACAAACTACAACATACATACAAACAACAACAACAATCTAGCAAACAAAAACATACAAACAACAACATCATCGACACGAGGTAGTCAAGCAAATATTATTGCGGAAGTAAATAATACTTTTATTGGATCTCGGGCTTTAAACGAGTCAAAAATTTCTGCAACTAAAATTTTGCCTTGAAAGAGAATATTTCACGTTACTTACTAACGTGAATAATATTCTCTGATGTGATTGATCACCTCTAGTCATTTCGTGCTATCTAAAAAGGGCAAAAAACGATAAACCTGATGATTCGTAGCCGCCAACCTTCTTTTTGATGCTAGATTCACTGATGTGGTAGTTACCAACGAGAAATCCTGGCCGAAGTATGTAAGGACCGTGACTGGTCTTTCAACGACAGCAGTGATGGTGTTAAGAATTACTAATCAAATGGATATTATCAATATTTGAAAAATATTTGTACATTCAATTGAACATTGTCAATTTTAGTTGAAAAACATTCTTATTTTTATTCTTTGGACTTATATTCTATAGGGTACTAACTTAGTTAAAGACATCAAGCTTGTTTTAGTGTCATTTCATGAAAGTTTTTAAAAATGTTCACGAATAAACCAGTATAACAAAAAACATACAAACAAACAACAACATACAAACAAACAATAGAAACAAACATATATAGATATATGTATAAATAATTTCTATTTGGTATGTAGGTTAGCTAGTTTAGACATTATATTAAGTTGTGAATGCTCTTCGCTAAATCTTCATGTTACGTGAATTGTCCACCGAGAACTTCTAAGAAGTATATATAAAAATAAAGAGACAACAACATACAAACAACCCTATACAAAAAAAATAAACAAACAAATAAACAAACAAACAAACAACAACGACAAACAACAACATAAAAACAACAACTTACAAAAAACAACAAACAAACGCAAACTCACAAACACACGACATAACAACCCAATATTTTCAACCAACAGCGCACGAGCAAAACATTCATCCGATGCTAATCTAAGCACGGAGGAATTCATTTGCACATGGCACATACGAAACGAATGCACCCCTCAAGGTAACATAAAAATTATCCAAAATATTAACAACAATAATGTTGGTGTACCAAGAAAACAACAACATTAAAAATGGCAATAATTACAACAACACAAACATCAACAACATCCACATCAATAACAACGTGCACATTAGCAAAATCAACATTTTGGGCAGCTACTTAAGCTGCTTTGTTGAATAGCCGATGCAGCAATGCCTGGCTACTAAGCTGCGTTGCTAAATTTAGCTTGCACTGTAAATTATTTTACAACTCTGCACGGTTGAGATTACGTGCTGTCAACGTGGGTGGTTGTAAATAGAGAACCATTTTCTAGAGACGCACCGAATATTCGATTGACCTGGCAAATATTCGACCAAAATTTGACATTCGGTTTTGGCCATTTTTAGGCCGAGTAGCCGAATGTTGCAATTTTCGTATAAACCATCAATCACTTTTTTAAATCGCAGGACAACAATTGTTTTTTATTATTATCGGAAAATGTATTTTGTCGATTAGCTGTTGAAACATTTAAATTTGAGCAATAGTTTGAACATAATTTCGATACAGAAATGCTGGAAATACACTGTCCCTTACTGTTTTCTTCGATTACTTATTTTTCATTTTATTTTTTAAAATTGCGAGATTTTTGGCATTTGGCCTCGGGTATTATTCGGTGCATCTTTACTATTTCCTCTCGGTCACCATTAAGCTCCGAGCAAAACAATTTGAAACCCAACCGACGCAACAAACCACAATAACACCTCTGCAGCAAGTTTTTGTTAAATTTTTCAACCCACCCAACCACATCAACAATACATCCAACGTATTGATTGAAAGGTGCCAAGCATCATCAAACATTTGAAACCTGATAGTGCATTTAAACAATGTTCGTTTATTTACATGTACAAACTGTAAATACACACCTTTTGTATCGGTTCGCGCGATATGAAATTTGAGTGTTTAAGTGTATACATAATAATTTGAGTGTTTACGTACGTTTGCACGTGTAGATGTGCTATAGCGTGCGTGTGCTAGGGTGTGCGTGCTTAATGGCTATCATAAATACGCAATAAGTCTGGTCAATATTTTTTTCAAGCAACGAAATGAACGTCGAAAGTATGTGGATGTGCAAAAGAGACTAAACGTCCAAGAGATGTGATGAGATGTGATGGGATGTGATGTGATGGGATGGAATGCTATACAACACGATTATGATGCAATTAATGTGACGCCATGTTGGTCATGACGATGTGATAACGTGATTATTTGTTGTTGATGTTATCGTACTCTAAACTACACTACACGATGATGAAATGGTATGCTACTGGATGAGATATGTCGCATGAGGACATGTTATGCAGTGCGATGTAGCATTACATCATACAATTGCACGAGTGATTCTATATTATTATAATTTCATTTAATGACATGTGATGTGTTGTCTTGTTGTTGTGGAAGGTGATCAAACGTAATTTAGCGTGTTGGATGATGGGAGACTGCGCCTCGTCTAGCTACAAGAGTGTTGCCTGCAGTGATGAGCCGGCAAAAAGACGGCTGCGTTCATGCGATATGCGAAGATGATAAAAATGATTCAATGACATGAATAGGGACCAGACGAGGCGATGAGTATGGTATAATTGCATGAATATGGTCGGGTAAAATTTGACAGCATGTAGAAAAGGAACATACCATCGCCTGGCTTTTGGCGTCTACCAGATAGACCATATATATTATCATAAGAATTGATATATAGGATAAGCAATCACTCGGGTCAGTACTTTTCAAGGGTTGACATCGTTTTGTGAATCAGTTTAATGCGAAGCGACTGCTCTGTAAATTTATGACTGAAAGAGAAATGTTTCAAAAGATTTTTAAATAAAATAAAAATTTTGTATAAATAACATTATACAAATAATCAAACCTTATTTGTTAACGTACAATAATGTGGTTCAGATTACTCGCATTAGTGTTTGGTGCTTTCCAATGTTTAATAACCCACACATTTCATCTGATTCATTTCAATATTATCTTTAACTTGCTGCACATAATTTATTTCTTTTAACAACCAATCAAATGTTTTTCAAAATAACATCGGAGTTATTTTATTGCATATTATAGTATTACAAGAACGTACAACAATCTTTAATGGTTTCATCCTTTAAATGATATTATTATTTTTGTAGTTATTAAATTTAACAACAACTTTAAAATAACGAACGTTATTTATTTCTTCGAATGGAATGATATAGCGAGGTATTGCAAGTAGTTGGTTGCATACATGTCATTAGGCAAGGCTGTAAAGCATTGAGTGGTGGAACCTTCCTCAATTAGTCGTTATACAGCATCTTGCACGCTAACAATTACTTCGCTGCCCCACGTTTTATGAAACATTCGCAGAAAGACAGAGTACAGACAGACAGACAGACCTCATGTATCACATTCACGGCAGAAGGCACAGTCATTTAGAAGTTCATGTTGTAGAAACTGTATTGCTTCGTGTTGTTAGATTTCATTGTTTTATAATGTTATGTAATGTTATATAATGACATATAATGTCATATATAATGGAATATAATGTTAATTAGTGTTATTTAATGTTTTATAACGTTATTTGATACTCTATTGATGTTATATAATGTTAATTAATGTTACTTAACGTTATTTAATGTAATATAATGTAGCAGTGATGAGTAAGGAGCAATAGGAGGTACGAGCTGGAAAATGATGGCAGTAACAAATAACCAAAGCGCTTGATAAATGATCTTATTAAGAAGTTTTTTTATTACGGAAATTTCTTGAATTTATATTCGTGTGTACGTAAATGTATGATGGTAAATCATATGAAAAAATTTTGTAAGTGTTTGCCAATGTTATTGCATACCACTTACCATTCATAAATGCATTCATATGAATGTTCACTCATTCATTCATTCATTTCACCGTTCATTCGCATTTATATTCCAATGTTCTTTCAAGAACAAGTGATTATAAAATAAAAAAAAACCTATATACTCATTCCTAATCGTTTAATCAACATTATCACATACATCACACAAAAACTTTAATTCGATCGCTGGACATTAACTTAACACAATCAAAAAAAACATTCACAAACACATGCCGATGTTTTATTTGAGCAAACAATATACAACAAATTATACAAACAAAAATTTTTTCTCTCTCTCTCTCTTTCTGTCTGTCTCTTTTTTTCTGTTTCTCTTTCCCTTTCTCTCTCTCTCTCTCTCTCTCTCTCTCTATATATATATATATATATATATATATATATATAATATGAGTTAACATTCATACGTTTGATATTCCATATATGTCAGTAAGTATGTATGACTTGCTGCAAGCAAATGTTGCCTAAGTGGCCAGAATATAAAAGCGTGGTTGCATGCTGTGATGTGTTGGACGTGCAGTTGATGTTGATGTTGTTGATGTTGATGTTGTTGATTTTGATTTTGATGTTGTTAGTGTTGGTAGTCGTAGAACTTAATAAAGTCGTCTGTAGTTGAAGTTAGGTCGTTGAATGCGTTCTAAAATGTATAGCATCTTTCTTTAATCGTACAGGCCTTAGACAATAATATAAAATAAATAATGCGTTATTTGTTTCTAAGGCGAGCTTGATAAATCCCTGTGTGATGCAGTATAAATCAAAACGTTATTTATACATTTGTATACATAACAATACAAAGTACATAAACGTATTTGATGATAATAATTGTGATTAAAATTTAATACACGGTTTTAAATAATTACACATGAAAGCTTGAAAATTTCATAAAAATTATTAGTTTTTTTTTGTGATATGTTGTTCGCCGTGGAAGTTAATGAGGCTCGTTATGGCAGGATTATTGTTAAATGTTGTAACAAATTCGGCGACTTGAAGGAATGGAAGAAGAAAGAATTTTGCTGGATTTGTTACGGTCGATAAATTCATAAATAAATTGCGTCGATTTTTCTGTTCATATATGTGGGTGGATGTAATTTTTTTTATATGTTTCATTTTTTTATTCAAACAAATGTTTGGTGAATATTTTCGTGGAATAAAATTATTTCTGAACGTTACGGAGAATCGAATTTGAAAATGGATCCCAGCATTGTTGGAGCATTCTGTTCGAATCGTTGAATACACAGTGACAGATTATAATAATGAAATAAACAAAGTTCATGCTAATTAGTGTTCGATACTGTTTTTAAAAAATATTAGGTCTTGAAATGTTGATCACTAAATCGTTGGTGAAAAATTATTGTTGATTTGTCGTAAAGTTGAAGTTATCATAGTTGCAAAAATATTATTGCAAATAGATTGCGATACAGTTCATACAACATTGAATCACATATTTGGAGATGACACAAGATTATTGTGTAAAACTTGGTTATTTTCTACCCAAAATTTTGAACGCAATCTAATAAATTTTTTCAGAAAGGGAAAATAAATAACTTTAACTATAATGTTATACAGTGTTTTAATTTATATGTTCGAAAAAATGAACTAATTGATTTGTTGAAAAACCATGTTCACAGCGGGACGAATATTGAACTCTCAAAAATCGTGCACGTCGTTGAGGAGGGCCACTGCATCGACCACAGGTGGTGGTGGTGGTGGTGGTCTGACGTCACCACTCATCCTATCATCACCATCATCCATTTCTCGGAGGAACAGGAGCACAAAAATAAACATTGATAATATAAACAAATATCGCTGTTTCGTGCCGTTCGTCTGGCAGGCCTTCATTATTAGCATCTTCGGCTGCTTGGTTCTCATCCTGGGAGTGGCGCTATGCATTGTTGGCTTCTACGCAGGGTTCGGAAAAAACGAGGACGAAAGTTACAATGAAAGTAGAGCACTGAACCAGGTTGACGATGTGGAGGGCAATGAAAACGACAACCTCGATTTTTTCACCCTCGTCACACACAGCGATTCCTCAGGAAAACAGAGTACTCAACAAAATTATTACGACACGAATTTTGACGACAACGCAACAAACGACGCCAACTACGTCCACAGTGAACCAACACATTTCACTCGCTACTTCACCAGCAACAATTATACCGCCACAAGCAGTCTCAAAAGTCTTCCGAATGAGTCCGATAGTGGCAGCAGTGGGCGATATTTGATGAAATATTTTTCCTACATCGGTCCTGTGATTATGAGTGTCGGCAGTTTCTCTCTGGTGTTTGCGTGCGTCCTCGTCTGCGAGACAAGAGATAAAGTTTTAAAGAAACTTCAGGTAGAAGCGATTAAGGAAAGAAAATTAACAATGAAGAAATCGTTAGTCCGCAGAGAATCTGTCCAACAATTCATTGAATACAACGAAACAAACCACAACAACAACAACAACAACAATGATGATGATGATATCTTTGACGATCCTAACAACAACATTGACAACGTTTGCAGCAGCAACAACAACGCAATAAACACGAGCAAAAGAAACAAACAGAAGCGTGCAAATTATGCTGGAAACGCTGAAGGGGATGATTTGACGAATGAGATTGTATTTAAAAAGTCCAAACTGAAATGTCTCTACTATCCAATGAGGAGATTAAGCCTGAGTATGCTGGGAGATAATGAGTTGGTAATTAAATTGGAAGATGACGATGAAGATGGTGATGCTGATGACGATGACGTCCACGGCAAAAATGCTCTAAGCACTAGCGATAAAAAAGAAAAACGTAATCATAAAAATGTAATGAACAAGATAAAAGCAGTTTCCACTTTCATCAATAAAAGCATTCACAACAGCAATGAAAACAAAAACAAACACTCTGATAAAGACTGCAGCAACAAAAAACACGGCAAAGATAACAACTACAACAAAATCAAATCAAGAAATAAAAGCAGTCAAAAAATTTCCAACATCAGTAGTATTGAAGATTCTTGCAATGTGAACCAGGCGGCAATCTCAACAATAAGCAACAACAACCATCAGCCAGACAACTTTTTTGATGGAATATACGACATCGGCCACGTCCACACTGACTACTGTGGTCTCGATCGCAGCTGCAATAGCAACAATTTAGATAAACGTATTAGTATCAATAATAATAATAATGTCAATAACGACATTTTCAATCAACAACTGCACAGTGCATGCAGAAGTAAAGCAAGGGTGCATGATTGGAGCCAAGAAATTGATTTAGAGAGGCATGTTTTCAAAGATATCATGCTGAGCAGCGTACATCATAATAATCGTGGCCAGAGGCTTTCAAACAATAACAACGTGCACACTTCGTTAAACAACAGCACCGTAAACATCATCACCACCAACAGCAACATCAACAAAGGCAATATTGATAACAACTACAACAACAATCGCGGTATTACGAGCCATTTGCATCTCAGTGACGATCACGGCTGCGTGGAATCTTTTGAGAGAAACATTCAAGTCGGCTGCAGAACGGCTTGCAGCGATGCCAATTATTCGAGCAATATTTTAAAAACGTCTACAGCAACAACAACTTTAAACACCTTATTACTTCTCACCACGTCAACAATTTCAACACAGACAACTACACCTTCAAACAGCACAACAGTATTAAACAGAGCAGCAACGACAGAAGTGGTTTTGCAAGAGACTGTCACCCCAGCAATAACAAAATTAAACACTAGTGTATCAAAAGATCAAATTATCTTGCCATTTTATTTGTCCTCATTATCACCTTTCTCTTTCAAACCATCCACAACAACTTTGCAGCACACCGTCCCATCAACAACAACAAAAGTGTCAGCAACCGCAAGGCCACCACCATCAACCGTTGTATTCTCATCAACATTTCCAACGACATCAGTAGCAACTGCAATAACATTGTTCGCAACATCTATAAATGCATCGTCAACAACATTCACAAAATCATCAACATCTACTATATCCTCTGTAACAACAACAACAACAAGGCCGCCCCAAACAACAACAACAATCATGACAACAACAAGAAGAGATTTCCTCCACAGCGTTATGACGTCATCATCCGAAAGAAGGAACTTGAAAGAGGAGGCCATAAAAACGTTAGAGGCAGATTTTGACGACGACAATCATTTTAGTGGTTGCATTCGTCGTCTGGATGAATATCGCAATGTTGGTCATCATCGTCCCAATTGCGATCAGCATTTTTCATCTGAGGATAAAATGAGTTCACAACATTGTTTCACGAAGCACCACCACCAACAACAACAACAGCAACAACAGCAGCAGCAGCAGCAACAACAGCCTCAATCTCAACAACACAGTCAAAAACAACAAAACAATATCCTTCGTCCAAAAGAGTTATTTCAATTTCAACAAAACCTTCAGGAGCATCATCATGACCACCAGCCTCATCGCCATCATCATCATCCTCATCTTTCCACTTTCCATCCTTGCTATCCTATCCATCATACTCAGCTGAAAAATAACGTCAACGCCGGCGATCGTCACCATGACGAAGATCATCATCAAGATGACAATCATCATCATCATCGTCATCGTCATCATCATCTTCATTCCTCATCCTTTCTTCTGCCCATATTCAATAATAACAACATCCATCACCTTTCAACTCCACATTTCTACACAAGCATCACAACGTCATCACCATCATCACCACCACCATCATCAGCAGCAGCAGCATCAACATCGCCATTCTTGTCTGCTTTTCCAAAATCACCATTGTTCCTGCCATCATTATCAACACTATCAGCAACAACATCGCCAACATTTTTACCATCAACAACAACATCATCGTTATTGTCAAGAAGAGTATCATCACCATCATCATTGCTAGCAACGACAACAATAACAACAGCAACAACATCAAAATTTACTTCATCAGCACCAAAACCAGCATCATCATCATCGCCATCACGAACGACATCATCATCAACACCGACATCGTCAACGTCACAGTCAGTTACTACTTCCGGTGGATTCGCCATTTTGAAACTTCGTCGTTTCAGTGATGTATTCGTTTGATATGCGTCTGAAGAATAAATTGAACGTGAGTTATGTTATGGAGAGCACGTGCCTCGTTAAACTCAACATAATTGTACGAACTTGCACATGTTCATGCGTGCGCGTACGCTTCTGTACACATTAACACGTGCATGTATGTGTACAACCCGCTACTCTGCATATACAGAAGTAATCAGACTTAACTCATAAACATGTTGCAGAGGCAAAAATTGAGATTAACCTGGGTAACAATACTTTTTATTTGTGTGCACGCAAATTTAGTGTAATTTTTCAAAATATAATTTGTGTATGTATGTATGTTTAAGTTTAGAAAATTTGTATAAAATAAACTGCCCCCACACGCAAACATGCACGTTCGCGGTTATGTGTATAACATGTTTACGGTTGCACATGCAAATTTATGCATCTAATAAAATTGTACATACATAAGCCCTACCTACTTACATAAATATGCGTTACTACTGTAAGTATGGATTCAAACGTAATTATGTACACTCAAAAGTAATGTCATCAGCGCTGTTATGTTTGTAACGTAATTGTTAGAACTTTTCATACTCTTATCATCGTAACTCTATTCAACTTACAAACTACAGGACTGAAATTTTTATGATTTCCAATAAATATTTTATCGTAGATAATCTAGATGATTGTTGTTTATTTGCGTTATTTGCAGACATACAAACACACACACACACACAACAACGACAACAACAACACATAATACGCACAAACATACAAACACACGCACAAAAACACATAATACACATAAACATACAAACATGCACACATACACAACACATAATACACACAAACATATAAACATGCACACACACACAACATACACATATTACGAATGGAGACAAGAAAAAACTTAGATAGCTAGATAGCGAAAGTGAGTTATTTTTTGTATCTTCTTCAATGGCTATACTTTCTTAAATACATCATGTTTGTAGACGGATCTTATAGCTTCCCTTTGCTAATCCATGATGTCAGACGTAGATTGTTGTACAGTTCTGAAATGAAAGAAGTAAAATGTTGATGAGATTGTTGTAAAAAGACATTCTTATGTTAATTTAAATAACTTGATACACTGTTGACTGAATATCATCACTTATTAGTGCGGTCGTTTCGTGTTGTTCCATTTCGGGCATCCAGCGAAAACAGAAATTTGTCCTCAATTACAAATTTTGACACTTTTCACTTTTTTCCTGTTTTTCAACTCCATGCTGTGATTAAATATAAATAAAACATTAAAAAAAATTGAAATTTTTTATATAAAAACTTATCAATTTATTTGTTTCTGTTTAGTTTTTTTTTTCAAGTTTCCACAAAGCAAGCAGCCTTCATAAGTTTTTTTCAATCTTATAAACTCTCCGTGAAGCTTTTAAGTTCGCATCTCCAAATTATTGTGCACCTGGCAACGGACAGCATCAAACCACTAAGGAGGTTTCCATCCATTAACAACATCCGTCTATTTGGTTTAATGCACAGGCTTTCTAGCGATGATCAAACAAACTTTATCAAACTTTCATGGACTTTGTAATTTTATTCATTTTTGTTTTAAAATTTTCATACATGTGAATATTTAATACAAACTAATTGAATAGTTTACTTGAATTTTTTTTAAATGATGACAAACTTGAAAACAAATGCGTTGAGGAAAATAAGTGAGAAATATTTGCATAAGAAGTAATCAAATTTTTCAGCAAATAAGTCTGCAAACCCTACGGCTAAAGAAACATTTGTTTCCATGGAACATATTTTTTATTGCGCAAGTTATAAATGTAAAAAAATGTTTAAACATCTAATAAAATAAATTTTAAATTTATTTTCTGATTGATCATTCTAATTCGCATAAGCGCAAATTATTTCAAATTCATTTCATTCTAATATTAAACTAAACTTCTAAAGTTCTTAAATTCACTTGATCCAATAAAAGAGTTTACGAGCCATTGAAACTTCAATAAAGTTGCACAGATGACCTGTTGGATTCATATCTGCAGCTGTGTGGGCGAACTCGCGCTTACATCATCAACAACAAATCATCTCGCAAAGTGGCGATGCTGCAACACGCAATTCTCTCAGCTGCTTGGAATTGAAGAATGCAGTTCATAAAGAACGAAACTGCTGCTTGAACTACACTTTCTTGCATCGACCACATAAACAATGTGTGTGCGTGGTGTGGTGTGGTGTGTGTGTGTGTGTGTGTGTGTGTGTGTTCATTCAACTGCATCACACCAAGAGTAAGATATCCCCATCATCCAATCCTCCGAGTTTCAATTCAAAATTTTTAACGCATAGAGAAATTTACTTTTGTGGTTTTCAATTTTCAATGTCCAGAAATCTAACAATGAATAATTATAAAAAAATGTTCAGTGTAAGTGAAATTTGAAGAAACGTTTTTTTAGAAAATATGCACGCACAAAGAAAGATAATCTCTAGTTAGGAAAGAAGTAGCCAGCATGAAACAGAGGAGGCGGGGTCAGAGTTGATGCAGTGATAACAAGGAGTATTGATTGGCAGTTTGAGCGGCTTAGTACGTCGTCATGATAGCATAGGGTTCAACTCTTAATTACTCTGAGATGCGAGGCTCTTGATGACGAAATCCTTTGCAGTCGTGCAGATAGTTGGTGGAATAGTATCTGTGTTGGGAATGATGGGTGCTCGCTTGTTGCGCCCATACTCCTCCAAGAGGTACATTTTTGTTCTGCACTTTCTTGTTTCTAAGTTTGAAACAAATGGAAGCAACCAAATATTTAGTATCATCATTACTTTTTATCTTTTCAATGATAACAACGTTGTTCACTGAATATCCATGTCGTCTTCATAACAACATCATAGTGACATCATCATCTTCGTTGGGATTGCAACGCAGTTCGATTTATTGCTGGAAGCAGCATCCATTTATTCACACACGACTTAATTTGTTTAAAATATTTTGATAATTATCTTTATGGCGGAACCCCTGCAGCTGTTTTAAATGAATTCAACCACATTAAAAGTCAGATTTTATCCATACAGAATCAAAATTAGAAGCCCATCCAACCTCCCAGGTTCATCAGAACAACAGCCTGTTGCAACTTTATTACATAAAAAAGCAGAAAACGTGCTCCGCTATTTATTCTCGTATTACGGAACTAAACTAATTTAGCGAAGGACATAAATAACAAGCCTCTGGGTACAGATTCAATTTATGTTTTTTCTTCTCTAATGTACAAACACTCGTCAAACTTCAGCCTTGTTTAAAATCTATTTTTGTTTATAGTGAAATCTTCAACTGTTTTTTTGCGTATGGTTATTGTACAAAAGTTAATATATTATTGAAATTTTTTATAAAAACTCATGTGGAGTGCGTTGATGCCCTGGTTCCTAAATATTTGTTCCCGTCACTTATGCTTGATAAAAACGGCACGCACCTCGGCATCTTTTGCTCTTGTTCTTTATTGCCTGTTTTTTTAATGAATTTAAATCTAACTTTTTACAACTCTCATTAAGTTTAATGTAATTGTAGCGATTCATAATTTGAAAATTGTCCAACCTGTCCAACCAAACTGAAAACTAACCAAAATAAAATGAATTTTTAAGTGAAATTTTCATCAGAGCAACACGTTTGAATATTTAATGCAAATGGTTTAGTTGCATTAAATATGTAAATGCGTAAATGGGTTTCAAAATTGAAATTTTGACTGCCTATCGTTGAATTTTGCTGCGTAGAAACACAATTTGTGCTACGGACAAGAGACCATTATGATATTGAGTCAAAGTGCGTAATGTTCATTTTTATTAGTTCATGTTAATATGAATGAAATTTTGGCAAAACAAATTTATTTAGACAAATGTGTTTAAAAATATTATATTGAATTAATTACACTGAGTATACTCCATCGAATTTGCATGAGAATTTTAAAAACAACCCGGTGCTAAAAAATAGATACCTTCCCGGCTGAAAAGGCTTCAGTTATTGAGATGGATGTGCACAGGACCTGAGCAGGACGTTGCGTATTAAGGGATCATTACAACGATATGCGCACGACAGCTGGATGAAAGCGCGTACATCTATGCATATGACGCAACCATGTTCAGCTGATCTCTTCCTTAGGAGTTCTTGTCATGTGTAATTAATAATTAATGTATATGGTTCACAGAACGTACAAATTAAAGTACACGTTGTATTTATCAACAAAATTAGGTTGCTGAGCAGCTAGATAAGAGCAACCAAATTAATTACTAATTTGTAACTACAACTGAACCGCACATCCCTATTTTATTTTCTAATCACGTCATACACCGGCATGGGTTAAACCACAAAGCACCAATTTCTTTATTTTCTTAAATAATTACAACAACAACTAATCAAACTAGACTAGCTGGTTTTCGTAAATGCACACTCATCGGATGAAGAAGTACAAAAAAAATGTTACCAGTACAAACTCACAATTATTGAGCAAGTGGCTGATGCAGAATGGCCGACGAAATTTCAGATCACTTCTTACGTTCTTTTTATAAACCCAGCAAGAACATTTCTGTAGATGACTTAAAACTCGTTGTATATTTTCAAATCATTGATGCAATGTTCATTTAGTTGAATCTAAATTTTATTTAGATAACATAATAATAATAACTTTTGAGGTTCATGAACGGTAGCATGATAACGCGCCAAAGTTTTAAAAAAGATTTGTAAAAATGCTCTAAGCTCAATTGATTATTTTTTGTATAGTATTTTTTTCCCATTAGAGATTTAACTCAGTCAAATATGATTTTTATCTTAAACATGTAAACTACAAAAAACCTTTTTGCAATGTTTTGCAAATGAGAAGGATCGCGTCTGCCAAGCTTTAACAATTTTCACGCAATTTTCACACAACACCGCTAGGGCCCATATCTGAGTGCATTACCGTTTGTTAGGCTTTGTTGAATCAAATTCGGCCGTTCAGTGCTTGCGTCTAACATTCAAATCTCATCTTATCATGTAAAGCTTACATTTCTTTTTAATGTGAGGTCGCTTCAAGAGTTAGATGAGATGAACTGGTGTTAACAGTTTGATAGTATTAATAAGTTAAGAGTGTGGTGGTATGAAACATAACAACATAGGAAACATTCATTCGTGTACTTTAGAATCGTTCAGCAACAAAAAATATCATAAATAGTAAAAATTTTATGCTGCACAGCCTGACATTAACCTCCGCGTCTGAATTACATTTGTCCACGATATTAGAAAAAACAAGCAGAAAGTTCACCAAACAACTGTGTACAAAAAGGTCAACAATAATAAAATAGAGGTGCACCAAATGGTAAATTTACTGTTAGAGTTACTGTTTGACATAAGCCAAAGGCCGAATACCCAAATTGAAGTACGTCATTTTAAAGCTTCGACGTCATAGAAGATTTAAAAATATTTGTTCCTTCATTTTAGAGAAAAAAGTTTTAATTTCTATTCCTTTTATGAAATTTTTTCGCCCTAACCAAAACTTATTTAAACAAAATTTCCAGCCGATTGGTTCAGTAGTTATTATATAAAATCATTTTCAAACTGAATCTCGTTCAAGATAAATTATCAATTCATATTTGTGTACTTATTTTTGCATCAAGTCAAAAAGACAAGCAGACCCTTGAATTTTATAAGTGCATATAAGAGCAGATCTGATTATTAGGATTTATGAACACTCGTTAACGTAATGAATGTTTTATGGTTTTGTTTGTGAGTGTAGTTTTTGTATTAATTTGTTTTTTTGCAAAATTTCTATTGATTTTGTTGCAATCGGTTGACAGAATCTAACTTGCTCTTTTTAGAATTAATGTTCAAACTTTACTTACTTTAAATGTGAAATCATTCTTTGTTAAATTGTTGTGACGTTTATGTGTAACTCCATCTTTATGTGCTGCATATTTTTTGAGTAATCAAGTAAATAAATATTAAACATATATGCCTAACGGAACTGATTAATCCTTCCACCATCTACCAGATGTTAACAATTGTAAACATCCTACCAGTGTGTTGCAGTCGGGTGAAAAATATCCGACTCCGACTCTTTAAAAAATTCCGACTCCGGTTCCGACTCCCGAAAAATTTTTTAACTTTTGGATCATAATTTTACCTTATTAACACTTATAAATAAAAATATTTTAAAAACACTTGAAATCAGTCAATATAGTCATTTTTCTTAGTAAAATTACTTTATTTTTTATGTTTAACAACATATTGAAAAAAAGTTATGTAATTTTATCCCCCTTATTAGCATTTATTTTCAGTACTAAAGATGATTGCTTATCACTACATACATTTATTCTCTAAAAAAAACACAATCTTAAACAAATTTTCGAGAAAAAAGTAATTTTAAAAAAATGAACATTTTCCGGAGTAGGAGTCGGATAAAAAACCCGACCCCGGCCCTTCAAAAAAATTCGACTCCGCGAAAATCTCTGACTCCGACACTCTGCATTCTACCATCCGTTCTAGAGCTGAATGATCGATCAGCCGAACATAAAACGGATCATACGATCTGTTTTATTTTTGCATGTATTTGTTTGTAGGTATGAATGCATTCATATTTGCATTTGCGATTGCATATATGCATGTGTGTGCATGTATGTATGTGTGTGTATGTGAGTGTGTACGTGCAAATGTATTTTTGCATGTATTTGTTTGTAGGTATGAATGCATTCATATTTGCATTTGCGATTGCATATATGCATGTGTGTGCATGTATGTATGTGTGTGTATGTGAGTGTGTACGTGTAAATGTTTGAATACTAATGTACGCGCATAAGTGTGTCCATGTGCATGTTTGCGTATGCATTTGCATGTGTGCACGTATATGTATGATGTGTGGGCAAGCAGCTATATATGTAAAACTTCATCTAATGCTTAAACTTTACTTAAAATGTGAAATCAATTATATATGAGTTACATATTTTGTAAGTAACCAAATGAATTAGTACAAATTATAGACATGTGTTTCACGGGACTGGATAGCAAATAAATTAAGATATGATTTATAGAGCAAAATCAAATTGAATTCCATTTCATGCTTCTGCTAATTCTGCTCTCGCCATGTTGAGCTGATACCGCGAAATCATTCTCGATTTGGCATTTTTCTCAAATATTCTCCTCCCCTTCCGGTGTGTAAAACTTTGAATTGCAAAAATGTTCATGAACATTTGTAAATGAATTTAAATTCAATGAAGTTTCTTTTTAAGTTGTTGAAAATTTAACAGGGTAGAGAATAAAATATGAGATTCATTTGAGCACAAGAGAAACCAGAAATTGAGCTGCTTTCCCGGAATAATATCTTTTTATAAATACTGTAAATACAAGAAACGTAATCAATTAACGACCTATGATGGGCAAATAAAATACAATTTTTAAATTAATTACAATTCGTTTCAATTTGTAAGCTTGTAGCAATATTAAACTGTGGCAGGCGATCAAAAATTTTTTCAAATAAAAAATTTTCAAATGACGTCACAAACATGCGAATCTCATATTAAAGAGCTTGCTTGCTCCACACGTCGAAAACAAGCAGAAGAAGTGAAAGCATGCGATGCTTTGGCGCTGGCAACATTTTGCTTAATACTGGTAGGAAAATATTGAAATTGATTGCAGTAATGTGAGACCACAGTAAACAATGGCATCATCAGTCTTCTAATCAGATTACTCATTTAAATGGAGCTCCTGGAAGAGTGTGTAATGTAATTATTTTCTTCGACGGCACACACACACACACACACACACACACACACACACATGCATACCAATGCATAAATGCACGTCTTTGCACATATTTACGCTGTTGCATATATGCTCACACTTATACGTATGTGCATATATAAAAGGAAAAAACATGTATGTATATATGTATGTATGTATATATGTGTTTGTGACGACGTATGTGTTAATGCATGCATCTATAAAATGAAAAAGGCCGCAAAATGACTCGCGCATCAATCAGCATGCATGCACCAATGCATCCATTCCCATAGGAGGAACATAGATTTAATTTTTCAAAAGAAAGTGTCTGAAGAGTACAATCCCTGGACAGATCTCTGTGGCGCAATACATTGACTGATAGAGGGGAAATTAATAAAACGACGCAACTGGCAGGCACACACACAAAAACAAAAGCCAAACAACACATACAGACACACAAACACCATACATACGTACACACACATAAATACGTCCGTGCATACACACACATGCACGACACACATATAAATAAACACGCACAAACAACTATAAATACATTATACTTATAAAGCAAACATTGAATGAAATTCTACAAAGGTAAAAATATTTTTAATGCTGAAAAAAAATTCTAACAGTACTGCAAGCACATTACATTTCATTTTTTTAAATCTGAAACTCCAAATCATCTCAAAAATTGTTTACTCACATAATTCTTAATAAATCCAACAGAATCGACCAAACCTCTGCCATCCAATCAAACGTTTCCTTCAGGCCTCCAAGAAATCTTATCAGCAGTAATTGGTTCTCTGTTACTCGCGTCCTCGATTGGCTGCGAATACGTTTTCAGTTACCTGTACTAATTTTTATTCCCTGTTTTGTTCCCTATTTCCTATAAAGAAAACTATATACACATACGTGTATATTCTAGTCGATCATCGTGGACGAACATATGCACTCGTATACCATAAGAAGCTTTTGAGCATGTAATCAAATGGTAAAAATTGAAATGTGGTACTTGATCATTAACGCTAACTTGATTCCACTTTTATCAGGCAATCCATAATTGTTACTTGTATCAGAAATGAATTTTAAGATATCATGTTAAAACCTGTCAGTCAAAGTTTTTTCTGTTTAAACGTTCTCATTAAATATAGCAGACTAAAAAATTTTCAAAATGCTATATACATTTCAAAACAAATGACCCAACACATTAACTGACTAATTTATTTACAGAATGACATTTTGAAACGAGGATCATGATTCAAGCAGTTTTTTCATAGTTATTATATCACTAATTGCGGGTAATGGCATATCTTCCGGTTTAACAAGTTGTTCTTTATCAGGATTATCATCGGCATCATCAACAATGTTATCGTCGTCAACACCACAAGAAATGGTGCACAATAAATTATCGTTCTCGTACGTAGGAAAGAAATATCTGCAAAGGATGTGTTTGTGGTGTATTCGTGAAGAAATATCTACTTTGGATGTGCTAGTGTGGTAATGTGTGAGTGAAGAACTATCTGCATTGGATGCCTTGGTGTTTTTGTTATAATGTGTGCGTGAAGAAATATCTACTGCAAATGTATTTGTTTCAATGTTCCTAAATGAAATGTTATCGTGAATGAATAACTTGAATGAAATAGCATTGCATCTGTTGAATACCTTAATTAATCATCAAGACCCTTGAAATGCTTTATAAAATGTTCCAGTAGAATCACAATCATGTATTACTTACCAAAACATAAGGAGCCTTCCAAACAAAAACAACAAAAAAATGTACAATGCATGAAGTACTATATTATAAATATTAATTACTGTGGCTGATTGTAGTAGCTGGGAGGTGGAGTAGAGGACGAATGTCTGGAGGAGTTGAAGTGATTGAAGAGATCACCTAACGATGCGAACTTCTCGGAGCATATGTGGCACGTCAGTTGGTGGACCTTCACGTTCACACGGGCATTCGTCATTTCCATTAGATTCCAATGTGAAATGAAATAATGAAAATTTAATTGCAACAGCAATGCACATTATACGAGTAATTTAGCAACTTTTTGCTTCACACGCTACTCATATTTTTAAAAACTGCTTCAATCCATTTCCGGTATCAGCAAATCACCTCCATAAAACACCCTATTTAACGTACTGATTCAGTGCCCGACATAAAAAAATCCTCAACTTAATAGCTACATTCTGTCCCATATACCCATTAAATAACATTCCTCACTTGCAGACCAAACAACCTGTTGCTCTTCCTCTGACAATCTTTTGCAGAGCACACACCCACCTGTTTGGCCCTTGCTCGTTTTTTTATTTTATGCAACAAACATGTTCTGACTCACTCGGATACTCTATAGTCACATAACACGTGTGTGAATTAGCATGGTAACGACAAACGTTTCAAAAAATTTAAAACATTAAAAAAACATTTTTAAAATGCCTCAATAACCTTTCTTCTAATGTAGTTGATTAGTTTGATGCACTGGTAATAGGAGAGACCTGATCTAATTTTCAACAAGTCAAACTGATGCTTCACCTGGCGACAATTTATTTCATGCAGCATTTAATAAAACAATTAGAATGTAATTGTACATTGCATCTAGATCAAACACATTCAAATATAATAATCCAACTGCAATTGAGACAGACTAACTAACAAGTAAATGTTGGTAACTCTCACTACTGGATTGAAAATTTGATCTGCAGAAGAGGCAGTGAACACTGTTTGATGGGGACGATGTCAAATCCTCGACCCAATCACTGAAACTTCTGCCAACGGAATGTGTGCAGGTGTTGAGTTTGAAAATAATTTCATAGATCAAATTCAAGATGAATAAATGTCCAATTAAAAAAAAATAATGAGTTGCGATTTTATCTGTAAAAATATAAAAGTTAAAAAAATAAATTGAGTTAAAGATTTCATTTGTAATGTATGTAAAATTAAAAAAAAGAGTAACGATTTCATCTGTAAGCAATGATGACTGCCATTGAAATGTTCTCCATCAGTATCATCATCTTCATCATCGCTGTTTATATTTTCCTTTTTATCAGGAGTGTCAGCAACATTGTTGGCTTCCTTTTAGTTTTAATGAAAAGTTAAAATAATTATTTGTTTAGAATAAAAATTAAATGAAAGGTCCACAAGATCAGGAGTGAGCAAACTAGGTTGTCAGCCAAACATTATGACCAAAAAAAGGAGACACAAATCTTAAAAAAGTTCTCCCCAGGTCGAAAAAATTTGCTATATAAGTACATTTGCGGCCCTTCAAAAGTAAAATAGTTCTCAATGCGGCCCTCATAGCAAAAAGTTTGCCCTCCTCTGCACTAGATTGCTAAAACTGTGGAACTTATAGCTCCAATCCTGTTAATTTTCTTATATTTAATATATATATTTATATATTAACAAATAGACTTTTTTAAATTTTTAGTAAAATTGAGATTTTGTAATTAACTAAACAAAGTTACTTCTGCAACCAAGTAACAAGCACATCATGCAGTAGACTATTGTCGCCAACAAATTGAAAAGAAGAGAAATGAGATGAAATAAAATTGTTTACAAATACAAAATATGGAAGACCAGATGTTTGTTGATGAAGAATTTGAAGTAGAACTTGTTGGAGGCCCTCAGTCTCTTGTGCTTCTTCTTCCTCATGTGCTCTTTCAGAGCGAAGTTGTCTTTGAAGAGTTTCTCGCAGTAGAGGCAGTGCAGACTGGAAATATGAATCGGCATGAAGGAATGAGATGAAACTCATTATGCGAGAAAATAAAAACAAACTGATAACCTTTTTATGCGCCTTTCAATAACATCCAAAAGTTCATCAATATTAACTGTAAGTGGTAAATAAATATGCCTAATTTCAAATATCTCAAAAACAAAATTAGATCATTTTTTCAATGTCCAGGCACATTATTTTTTAATACTCAATAAAAATTCAAAAACATTTCAAAGATCAAATTAAACAATTGATACCAATGTTTTCAATGGGTCCTAAATTTAAGTTGTGGTTCTCCAACAAATGATTCAAATACTGTATCCTGAAACATTTTGAAGTATCCACAGATTAAAAAATTTTAATAACATTCAATTTTAAAAAATCAGGGTACAAAAATATTAAAAAGCATTTAAACTCTACAAAATAAACATAATAATCAGGTAAACGAGTAAAAATAATGAACAAACCTGCTCTTGCTGAAACATTTATTGCAAAACAGACAAAGTTTGTTAAAATTGTCATTCTCTCTTTCTTTTTTCTGAATATCTAAGAGTTCTTGCTGGAACAAATAAATCACAAATCATCAATGTAAATAAAAAATTCTGATATTAAAAGTTACATTTAAAAATTTAATTCTACTGAAAAAGTTTCCAAGAACAAACCAGCTTATGATTTCTTAATTTTTCTCTTATTTCCTTGTCATCTGGATCAGTTCCATCCAGTAAAAAATTTCCAGTATCATCTTCAAATCAAAACGATTTGTGAGATGTTTCTTAAATTTCATGTTAAAAATGAGGATTGAAAACAAACTTTTTAGACAGATATGTTCATAACTTTTAAAAAAAAACTTGTTTTTCCAGAACCGTAAATATCTGTGAAATAAACAAATATTTATTAATAAAAACCTGATTAAATGAATTTCAGGCAAAAAAGGAGTTAAGGTATAATTATTAATAATATTAATTAGTGATTAATAAAATTTTAAGACGAGCAATCATAGTATGACTTCAGCATCAGCATATTTTAATTAAATATGTGCTGCACACGTAGGTAAATAACATTATTTTATTTATAATATAAATATATAAATTATACAAATTTATATATAAATATATATATAAATTTTATATATAGTGTCTTTTGCTTAACACATGAAATTAATATTACTCTATCTAATTACAATACTTTAATACTATATTACTTGCTTATTTAGTTATTAAATAAATTTTTAAATAAAATTTATTTATTTTATATGTAATAAAACAAATTTAAATAGCCACATCATTTTGAAAGGTAAATTTTCAAAATTTGCAATGATGAGATTGTGCTTAATTAGCAGATGATTTGTCAGCCCCATCAAAGGAGAATCATCTTCTACACCATCGTCACACAACAAACACAACAGATTTCTTTCCGAAGATGATCTGTAGTCACTTCCTAACACTTTATCACCAGCTGCATTTCCAAAATTTTCACAATCAAAATCATTAAAAGTTAATGCTTCCAAAACTGGATTATCCGAGAAGTCACAATGAACGGATTCTTCCATAATTAAATAAATAGAGGAAAGACATTAATTCATTTAATTTTAAATGTGAAACTTTTGAAACACGACTGATGATACGACGTAAGGTGTAATGGAAGCAGGGCACAATTTATCTTATTCAAAAAGTTCACTTTTAAAATTATATAAGTAAAAATTACAAAAAATAAAAAAGTATATAAACAAAATAGAAAATAAAACAAAAAGTAATTAACTAACAAAAATATAATAATTGAAAAAAGCAAACATAAAATTTCAATTAACAAACGAAATAAAATGAGCATCTTCAGTAGGTCCAAATACCGTATACCAAACATTTTTCTCAAAATGTGAGCATCTAGTTTGGCCTTCCATTATGCAACGTATTTGATAAGACTTTTAAAACAAATTCTTTACCAATCAAATGAAAGACAGCTATTGTTACACCAATCCGCAAGAATTTTAGAATTTTTTTTTAATTAAATGCATATTGAAATTCGAAGTAAAAAGTACAATTTATTCTAATTATATGATTTTTACAAATAAAAAAATTAAATTAAAAAAAGATGCACTTTTAATCTACAAAGTTCTTAAGTTCTTTGTGGTAAAATTCAAGCTAAAATAGAATAAATGGAATAAACAACACAATTTTTTTTTAAATCATTTTAATTTAATTGAATTTGTATTGCTTATTGTTTATAAACATATTTTTAATTTTTTGAAAAAAAAATTGAACATAACCATTAATTTTATTTTAATTGGAAAATTAATCTTAACAATTTTTAAAAAATTAATATTGCTTTCCGTGGGGAGTCACTGACTTCAAAATTATGAATTTAAAAGACATTGCCAGATCAATACCAATAGTAATGAAATGTGCTTTCAATAAATTTCAAACATATGAACAATATTTGTATATTGTATGCAAAATTTTTTTCATTTACATTATCTCTAGGCTTCTATCCTTGGCCCTCTTCTATTTATACTCTATACTTCCGAGCTACCTCGTATTATTAATAACTTTTCTTTCTCTAGTCAACTATATGCTGATGATTCTTACATTTATACTTCTTTTCCTCCATCTAATCTCAATAGTGTTCTTCATAATCTATCTCTATGTCTTTCTTCAATTATCGCTTGGTCTGACTCTGTGTCTTAAACTTAATCCTTCTAAGTTTGAATTAATTTGTTTTAATAAATCTAAACACTCTATTACTATTCTTCCTATTATCTTACCTGATTCTAAAACGCTTGATGTCTCCCATAAGTTTCGTAGTCTAGGTTTTATCTTTGATTCTACTATGTCTCTCTCTTCTCAGATTAATAGTGTTGCTAGAAGCTCTTACTTTTATCTACGTAGAATAAAAAAACTTTTGCCTTTTCTTGATGATCCTACTCTTCTTCTTGTTACTTCGTAAGTCTTATCTAGGATTGATTGTTGTAACTCGCTCTACTATGGTCTTCCTGACTCTATACTCTATCTTTTAAGTAAAGCTTTTAACTCTGCTGCTCGTCTAGTTGCTCGTGTCCCTTTCTTTTCTCATATATCTCAATATCTTGTTCTCTTCCACTGGCTAACTATAAAATATAGAATAATTTTTTAATTTTGCACGTTTATGTATAAGTCTCAATCAAAATTATTTCCTAAGTATTTATCAGATATATTTATTGAACCTAAACGCCCGGTTTACGATCGTCTTCTTGTTCTCGTTTCTTCTTAACTCGAGTTAAACACTCTTTTGCCAAATCTGCTTTTGCTTTTTCTGGCCCTTTTCTCTGGAACTCTTTACCTACTTCTCCGACTACTTGTCCATCACTTGCGAAGTTCAGAGCGGATCTCAAGACCCATCTGTTTTAAAAATTCATTGAGGAGCGCTGTTGAACATTGCGGAAATAGCGCTTTATAAGCTAATTGATTGATTGAAACAATGTATAGCATGTTTGTATTAGAATATTAAATGTTATGTCATAATCAACATATTTTTTCAATATATAATGGAACTAAGACGAAAATACAAGAGGTGTGACTGAATATATGCAATCTTGGTAAGACAGTTTACATATTCTTTTTAATAAAACATTAAAAATGTGGTATGTTTGATATAAGATGTTAATAACTGCTATAACCATAATTTGGAGTGAAATAAGTTAGAAACACGGTTTGACATGTAACTAATGAGATAAATACATTTAAGATGAAATAAATAAAATAATAAAAAAAAATCACACCAATTATAAAAGAAAAAAAATGTAAGCATAGAGCTCCATCCAATCTATTCTAGCTGTTATAAATTTTTAAAATTTATAGATCTGTTCAATATATGTTGTTGAAAAATATATCCTAAATAGAAGTATAATAATAAACACTAAAATGATAAATAAACAACTCTAATTACCATCTATTCCAACTAATTTATCAACCAGCTCTTCAGTTATCAGTCTCAATTTATCAAGTTCATTTTCGATATATTTACTTTTAATTTTATATCATTGAATTTGTTGATAGGCCACATTAAATTTTTCTTTTTACTTCTGTTGATGTTTTACTTTTCAATTCATACTTTGCAGCAAGTTTATTAGGCATTAAGTTGTACCTATGATCCTGAAATTATAATAAAATTGATTTAATAAATATGTTTGAAATACATTATAAAAAGCAAAAACTTACTAATGCTATTCTTTTCTGATGACTGAATAACTTATCACCGTCAAACTTTAGCTTTTTGGGAGACACCATACTATTCTACTATTTCAATCCAATTAATTATTTACGCAGGGTTATCACGAGCCCAGTTCATACATAAATCCAAATGTAAATTGAACCAGTCAGGCAATGTGTTCCCGGCGTTCAAATCTAAAAGCGCCGCAACCGTAGCCTGGCTAACGTCATTCATAGACCAGAAAAACGTTACCTGTTTTAATTTAAAGCAATTCGATCATCATTTTAAAACAAATGAAATTTTTTATAAACAATGAAACCAAATGGAAAACAGCTATTGTTATACCAATACGCAAGAAGGGTCCGACAAATTACCCAAGCAGCTATGGATCTTGCCGGGTTATGGAAAAAATCGTTAACATGAATATTATATCTTATTTTTTAAATAGCAACTTATTATCCAAATTTCAACAAGGGTTCTTTTCTGGGAAATCAACATCTTCAAACCTCCTTAAATGTTTAAGTAATTTGTCAAACATTGGTCAAAAGAAAGAAAAATGCGACACAGTCTATCTCGACATTCAAAAAGCTTTCGACCCAGTTTCGCACACCAAGCTAGCTTGCAAATTAAAAGCTTATGGTAATACTGGCAATTGTCTTCTGTGGTTGACCGATTTTCTACATGGTCGCTCACAACTTGCTCAGATTCAAAACAATTTATCCAACGTAATTGCAGTAACCAGTGGCTTAACTCAAAGTAGTGTTCTAGGACCCACACTGTTTCTCATTTTCATCAACGACATAAATAATTGTATTTCCTCGCCCCATGTTTTGATGCTACTTTTTGCTGACGACATCAAATTGTACGCTAGTTCTTCATATTAAACCGAATTGCAACAAGTCATCAACTACATAATTGCATGGAGCAACACTTATTCCTAGTAAATGTTGTTTATGCTTATTTTTAACATCATCCAAAAATATTACAGCCGCAAGTCAATACGTGATTGATCATCACATTTTAAAACCTGTCGACTATTTTAAAAAGATCTTGGTGTACTTTTCGATTACCAAATGAATTTTAATCATCATATCAATGATATCGCACGTAGAGCTTAAACACAAAAGCTTTCTGCACCAATGTCAGTCCTTTATTGAAATATTGTTCACCTGTCTAAATATCAAATAACCAAAATAAAGGTATTCAAAGAAGATTCACTGAAATCATAACATCCTATCTCCATCTACCGTATTCATCTCGTCTACAACTGGCTGGAATTCAAGCATTGAAACATCGCAAAATAATTTTTGATCTATTTCTCGTACACAAAATATTAAACAATCATGACTGTTGAATGATCAAAAATTGAATTAACTATTTTTCTTTTTAACTGTTATTTATTCAGCCAAATTTTTTTAAAACATTTTGTGTTGTTGTTATTGTATGTTATATAATGTTGTATGAATATATATATATTACAATATTATATATATATATATAATGTGTAATACTTTATCTAAAAAAGATCGAATTATAAAATCTCTTGGTTTTCTGAAACAATATACGTTATTTTACTTTATATCAATTGTTGTTTAGCCTAATCTATTCATTTGTAATCTGAACGGCAATGATAAAAACGATAAAACATTTATTTTCAATGTTTGCATTTATTTTTCTATTAGCCATTTTGTTTAGTTGTAATTAAGCTCAATTTGTTTTTCCCGACAGGGTAAGTGGTCCGTTGTGGCCCTCTGCTCAGTTGATTAATAAATAAATAAATAAAACTTTTAAAAATATTTGAATGGCAAACAACACAAACTGGCGAATTGTTTAACAGAATCAACGATAAAATAATAAAATAATGTACCAAACAATAATCAATGGACTCGGATGGGTGCCAAAGTTAGCTAATGATTTGGGCCATATACCTTTATTTATACCTTGATTCAATGTATATGATTTGGGCATAAAAGGACTTTAATAGCTATAACCTAAAATTAAGTAGAGAATTTATAGACCTATTATCTACAACAAGAACCATCCGGTAACAAAAAAAAAACAAAATAGCATCTTTGGATAAGGAGTCACTTTTCACAAATGTTCCGGTAATTAACATAACAACATAATTAACATACAATTAACATAATAATAGATAGAACATCTAATTCCAGTCATTCACCACAACTAATTCCAAAAGATGAATTCGAGGCGCCGCTAATAATATGTACAGCCGAAGCGCCCTTTATTGGCCCGGGAAACGCAATATATCAGCTAATAGACGGTGTAACAATAGGCTCTCCATTGGGAGAACTCTTCGCAAATTTTTATGTTGGACATATTGAAGAAATGTTATTTAAAGAAGAATCAAAGTTAAAGCCCATTATATACTGCCGATACGTTGATGCGTTACATACGATGAAGCTGGTCAAAGAGAAAAACTTCTACAACGACTAAATTTATCAAAATTAAAGTTGACAATTTAAAAATCAGCTGACAATAAACTACCATTCCTAGACGTACTAATACAAAATGCCCATAATAAATTTAAAACCTCAGTATACACCAAACGTTTTGTATTCTAAATCACAAAATTTTTTCTGCATGTTAAAAAATCATTTAAAATTTATGTTGTGTAACAACTGAACGCTTTTTAAGTTTAATTAACGTTCGGCAGCAAGTTCGGCTAGCCAAAAAATTACTCAGCGGCTGGCGGTTAAGCAGAAACAATTCGAATGCGGCGGCTAACGACAGCGACTGACAGATATAAGTGTAGTGCAACATTTTTTCCAAAAACATTCAAGCATTACTTTATTTATTTGTTTAATAACATATTTCTAACCGAAGTATTAACAACTGAATGATTACATTATTTATTCATTCTTTACTTCATAGTAACTCGGTCTGATTTTGTTACAAACAAACATGTCCGCAAATGTCATGACGATCGTTTCTCTTGGAGTTGACAATTTCTTAAGTGTATGTACCGCTAACATAGTATGTATATCACGTTAATTATCATCAAACCATAGTTGTAGATATTTGCATCTATTGTACGTACTTTCGTTTTTTAACTTGTTCTTTTTTTTTTATTTTTTAAAAGTTTGATTTTGTACCTAGATGCTTGCGTAAACGCGTGTGAGTGTGTTTGTGTGTTTATGCATTCCACTAGATGTGTGCTTAAGTTCGTGCGCATGTATGTTTGTGTGTTTAAGTTTGGGTAAGTGTGTCTGTGTGCGTGAATGTTAGTGTCTTTATCTTTGGCATATTTATTATGGATTGAAACGCAAATTCTAACAATTCAATATTATTTTACAACGCAACAACGTCATTTATTGAACTTATTTGTTTTATATTCAGTTATCATGTTGTGAATTTCACGATCGATTTTTACTGGAATAATAAAATAAATTGAAATACATAGAATTGAAATGTGTAAATTTTCAATAATAAACATAAGTGTGCTTGTTTTTGTGATCTTTTCTTTCAATTCAAATCTTTCCTGGAATGCAAACACAAGCAGTCAAAAGTGTAGCCCCTCAAGTGAGACAAGTTGTTGATGTAACCATAAATTTTGGATCAGTGATAAGTTGTATCAACAAATATTTTTTGCATGACATACACATTCTCACTCAGATTGCGTTAATGTAATTATATAAAATGAATACACACACACACATATATATATATATAAATACATATATATACAGTATGTGTGTGTGAGTGTGTTTGCGCGTGTGAGTAGCAGTGAAATAAATAAATGATAAATTAAATATCCTTACTCAATTTTTCATTTATACTCCAATATCGGTACATTTAAATTTTCTATATATTTAATCATTAGTGGTGCAGTCAAGTAGTTAAAGACAATGAAAACTATAACAGCTCTAATTCACCTTGAATTTTTTTAAGCGTGAAAAATACTTTGATGGTTTTAATGTTATCCTTATTTATCACGCCATTGTTAGAATTCTGATTCTTCATTGCACGTTTGCGTAATTAATAGCCACCGATTCCATTAATTAGCTACAGCACATTTGAAAAAAAAACTTTTAGCCAATAGTTTCAATCAGATAATAATTTCTTGGCATTGTAAACCATTGTTAGAATTTACATGAACCAATAAAACACAAGCTATTTATCTTCAGGACTATATATGATGCTGAATGACCGAAATTTTTATCAGAATTTTGATGAATTTTATTTTGATGAATTTGAATTTAAACGTGACTTATTTTTGTTTGAAAAAACGTAAAACATAAATTTAAAAATGTCGCTAGCTGCATCAAATCAGGAAACAAATAATAAAACAGCTAACAACGGCGAAAGGAAGATCAAAGAGTTGCTCATTGAAGCTTTGACAAAAGAGCCCAATGGATTGACTGTCAGTCAGTTATATAACTACATCGTAGCCAACAGCAAAACATTCACTTTGAAAGATATCACTTGGCAGGGCAATGTGAGACATCTCTTGTCCAAAAAAAGTTATTTCCGTAAAACTGATGTTAAGAATGCAACTCAGCGGGGAAGGTATTGGGTATTTGATGTTAATATATACAACCAATTAAGAACGGTATGCGGATGTTTTCGTTTCTGTTATAATGTAACATTTTCTAAAAATTTTAGCAAAAATTCTCACCAAAAAATATTTTAAACAATAAATTTTAATAAAATTAGTTTATTATTTGCAGGAAAATAAGGACAATTTATTGGCGTTGTCACTTCCGAAAGAATTGGACGTCACCTCAACAACTCAGAGGCTCAGCGCACTTTGTGATGATAGCGAATCGAATTTTTGCACGAGTAGTAACAACTTTTTGTGTTCATCTACTGCACAAAATACACAAAGACTATCAAATCAACTTTCCGTTGGCTCATCGCAAATGTATGGTTATACTTCCACATTTTCCAATGACCCAACAGCAAACCAAAATATTTATTCAACAGCTTATCAACAGCATCAATCAAATTATAATGCAGTTGCGCAATACAATTCGTATAGATACAACTTTTCTAATAACGGATTTTTCGTCTCTGGTAATGATGATAATGATCAAACTGCAATGAAAATATCTGAACAAAATAACCAGTTTGCATATGCAACAAAGAGCTCATTCAATCAACCTGGTGGCACATATTTATTCAGCCAAATGAATTCTGTAGAACCTACACAAATATGTAATGTGCATAACAACTTCAGCGGTTTTCGTCATACTAACGCAAATGAAGGATTCAACCAAAATGGATATTATCAACCGACAGACAACAACTTACAGGGTAGTGCATATTTCAACATGAATTCTGTTGCATCAAACAACAACCAGCAAAATATAATAATAAACCCAGTCATTCAGTATTATGGAAATAATCGAAGTTAAAAGAGGAAGAAGTTTATTTTGCAAAATTGGTTTTTTAATAAAACGTTGTCACTTCACAAAACGACGTCACCTCAACAGCTCAGAGGCTCAGCGCACTTTGTGATGATAGCGAATCGAATTTTTGCATGAGTATAACAACTTTTTGTGTTCATCTACTGCACAAAATACACAAAGACTATCAAATCAACTTTCCGTTGGCTCATCGCAAATGTATGGTTATACTTCCACATTTTCCAATGACCCAACAGCAAACCAAAATATTTATTCTACAGCTTATCAATAGCATCAATCAAATTACAATGCAGTTGCGCAATACAATTCGTATAGATCCAACTTTTCTAATAACGGATTTTTCGTTTCTGGTAATGATGATAATGATCAAACTGCAAAGAAGATATCTGATCAGAATAACCAGTTTGCATATCCAACAAAAAACTCATTCAATCAACCTGGTGGCACATATTTATTCAACAAATGAATTCTGTAGAACCTACACAAATATGTAATGTGCATAACAACTTCATCGGTTTTCGTCATACTAACGCAAATGCAAGATTTAACCAAAATGGATATAATCAACCGACAGACAGTAATTTACAGGCTAATGCATATTTCAACATGACTTCTTTTGCATCGAACAACAACCAGTAAAATATAATTATAAATCTAGTCATTCAGTATTATGGAAATAATTGAAATTGAAAGAAGTTTATTTTGCAAAATTGATATTTTAACTAAACGTTAATTTTGATTGGAATCAGTTGTTTGTAAAGTACGATAAGTAAAAATATATTAATGAAATCTTAAACATGAATTATTATTGACGACGAATTATTATGTAAATAAGTTTTGACGATTTAGTTTAATATAAAAATAAAACGTTTTCAGCGCTGGGTTCTTATTAATTAATTCTTATTTAGCATTTTGTTTTATATTTTTTTACTGTTTTCAATTTTTGTTTAAAACAATTTTTCACGCTCGATCTTTGGTGTATTGAGGTATGTTGGAATAAACAAACATCAAAAAATTTACATTCCTCTATTGAATTATTTTACAAAAAGTTGACAACAACAAGTTGGTACATATTTAAGCCGCATTTTTTTATGTTTACAGAAGTGAACCGAATGATACCCGTTTTTTAAATTAATCATCAGATTTTTATTAAAATTGTGGACATCCAACGAAAAATTCAAAACCTTATGTTCCAGCGTTCTTTCGCTCAGTAAATCCGAAATCACGTTCATTTTTTCTAGCATAATCAAAAATATTTCCTCCATTTACTGCAACATTAGATTCCATTGGTACGTTACGAAATTTATTTTTCGGAAGGCTTACCGTATCGCGGGAAACCTACAAAAGGGTAAATATTAAAATATGAATTAAATAATGTGTAGGAACATGGAACAAATTTTAAAAATACCTTATGAAGTAATTTTAATTTTATTTTGAAATATTTCTCTTTCTATTAATGTTAGTAAAAATAATAATAATAATTAAACAAGTGAGCATAATATTATTAAATTTGGTATTGCTATTGTATAATTATTATATATATATTCATGATTATTATATTTAAACTAACAAAACTTTAATTTTTTAAAAATCGGGCCAACCATAATGTCATTTCTGAAATTTGCCACCTGTTTCTTACTATATAATAATTTATAAGCCCAATTTCGTTTTAAAATTTTCCACTGAAATATTATTTTTCACTTTATTATTATACTGAAAAAATTAAATAAAATATTTGTGGATCACGCTATGAATGAAAACTAAACGTTTGAAACTAACGATTAAGTGTTGGTATCTTCATTATAATGATTTACGAAAAATATATAGTGTTGATTCATTTTATGAAAATTTGACAAGTAACAAGTTGGTGTATATTTAAGCCGCATTTTTTTAAAGTTGTAAACCTTATATTCCAATGTTCTTTTGCTCAGTAAATCAGAAATCACGTCCATCTTTTCCAGCATAATCAAAACAATTTTCTCCGTTTACTACAATGTTAGATGCCATTGGTACGTCACGATATTTATTCTTTGGAAGGTTCACCGTGTCGCGGAGAACCTACAAAATGGAAAATAATAAAATATGAATTTACAGAAGTGTTGGAACTTGAAACAAATTTTAGAAATAAACCTAAAAAAAAAAATTTTTAATTTTATTTTGAAAAGAGAATATCTAAAACAAGTTTTGCCTTTTCTGTAAGTATTATATAGCCACATGGTTTTGAAAAGTATATTTTCAAAATTCGCAATGATGTGATTGTGCTTGATAAGCAGATGATTTGTCAGCCCCATTAATCATGGAGAATCATAGAAATGAATATCTTCTACACCATTGTCACACAACAAACACAACGGATTTCTTTCCGAAGATGATCCGTCGTCACTTCCTAACACTTCGTCACCGGTTGCATTTCCGAAATTTTCACCAACACGAAGGTAATGTTCGCGACCGTTTCGGCAATGGTGAAGCATATCTAACAGGCGGAACCAATCATGTCAAATTGGCTGAACATTTTGAACTAATATAGTTTCGTTTAATAATATTACACGGAATAAAAAATTAATTTTGTTACATAAGCATCTGCGTCCCGTTATTATTTTGAAACGATAGGATTTCGGCTACGGTGATGCATATCTAACCGGCGGACTCAATTATGTCAAATCGACCGAACAGTTTGATCTAATAAATTTTCGTTTGATTAAAATACATGGAATTATTAAAAATTAATTTTGTTACGTGAGAATCTGCGTCCCGTTATTATTTTGAAACGATACGGTTTGATGCCGTCAAATTTAACGGTAAATAACGATACGATAACAATACGATAACGAGGTATTGAAGAATAGCATCATGAGCATGAGTATGTGCACAAGCTGTATGATTTTTGAGTTTTTGAAAGATAGTATTTGAACCAGGAAATCGCGCAATAACAACGATGCCTGGCATATTTACAGTCTGCCCTAAGTTGTTTTCCCGCCAACCCCGCTTTACAAAGTGTACTGTATTAAAACAGAAAACAGTCATTCAATTAAAAAATTAAACAAAAGTTACCTTTCTTTTTGGTAACAGTTTTTTATGCAATGATATCGATTCGACACATTGTAATAATAACGGTACGAGACAAAAATGTTTTTTTCACATTTTTTATTTGATACGAGACTTTTTGGAGAATGTCCCGTGTTAATAACGATACGATATTTTTAGAGTCGTTATAAAACCAGTCATTCAAATGGAAGAAATTAAATAAGTTTCGATTTTTTTTATAACTTTATTTTTTAACAATATGCAATTATATCATTTCCACACATTGAAATAATGCTACGAGACGAAAATTGTGTCTTGTATTTTTTATTTCGATACGATAGACTTTCTTGAAAATGTCTCGTATAAATAACTATCGGAGATTTCTGGTATTGCTATAAAAAGATACGAGATTTTTCGTATCGTTTTTATAACGATACGAGATTTTTTTATCGTTATTATTATTAAATCTCGATTGATAACGAAAAGAAAGGTTCGAGACGCAGGTGCATAGTATTAGATTCTATATATTATGATTCTACATATTATTTTTTTGATATTATAATACAATTTCAAAATTGTAAAGTATATTATCGAATATTTTAAAATTGTGTTAAACTTACTTCAATTTATAAATTAATTTTAACGAATTCGTTGAACTACTCGCAAACAATCTAAGTGCACCACAGTTTTGAAGTTTCCTGCATCTGATGTGCTACAACGTCATTCCTGTTCTTGCTTGTAGTATAGTTTATAATTTGATTAACACAAAATGGCAATACCAGAATAGAATACCGTGATTATACTTTTTGGACTGTTTTAAATTTTAGATGTTTTTTTAGATTATGCTTTGAAATGGAATAAAATTTAAAAAAAACTTTTAAAATTATACTACATGTTTAAACTCTAATAGTAGTAACTTTCTAAAGAAATGTTAATATTTTAATTTTCGTGTTTTAATTCGCGGCATTTTTTTCCTTTTTTTAAATGAGTTATTTGCTACAATTTTTTGTACCAAATCCCAGTTTTTTTGTTGGCTTCTCTAAAAAAAGAGTTACATTTATACTAATATAAATTGTTTTAATTTCACACGTAGTGATAATTGATGACTCAACTTTATTCATTGTTTCTTTTGCCCATAGTGACATAGAAATTACATCACAAAACGGACCGGATTCACGTAGATCCAGATGTTTATGTTTCGGCAGTAAATACCGTCAGTGAAACAGGACGTTCCTCATCAATAGTTTTATTTTTATGATGCTGCATCACATCAGAGTTTGTCAATTGAAGTCATTAGTCCATTGTTAACAGCTGAGCGTAATTGACAAATTTTTAATGATAATTTCGAACAAGAAATAGCGAAAGGTATAGGCAGAGAAAAGTTACTAAAGATATTTTTTTATAACTAAAAATTGTACAAAGCCACAAAAATTAATGTTAAACGATAACTGTATCTGTTAGCGATATTGATATCTGTAGCGTGAAATTACCAATTCATACAAGTAACATTTTGATTTTCAGCACACACAAACCACACACACACACACACACACACACACACACACACACACACACAGACTCATAGCTATCATAATCCCTTGGCTAGTAATACTTGGTACATATTATATATAGATAGATATCATGTATTTTTGTCTCCCGTAATTTTATGAGCTTTGACTATGTTTTATTCAATCGCTAGTGTTTGCACTTTTTTAGTGGTATACGTTTTTCCTTTATTATTATAACGTATTATTATATTCTTTTTGTGTTTTCATACATTTCAATTAAAGCTAAAACTTATATTTTATAAATATGCTGTACTAATTTGTCGTAAAAACACTACAGTTTATTATATTTTACAACGTATATATAGTTAAAATTTATGCGCTTGTTAATCTGCACTATTCACGATCATAGCCATCACAATCTATTTTTCAATTTAAAATATTTAAATTTCACTTTTTGCTGCAAATTCATTAGCATTTAATAATTTTGAGCGAAAATAAAAGACATATTTTGTTGTTTTGTAAATTTAAATGTTCACGCGTTAATGAACTATGGTTCAATTACTGTGCAATGCATATTATTCATTAAACGAATCAATATTTTTATTCAATTGCAGTCTAGTTTGGATGAACAGGGTTAGCTTGGCCAAGCTTGCAGGAGCCTAAAGCAGAGAAATAACTTCAGCAATCGAAAGCGGTAAATGCACCATTGAAAATGTAAAAAACCAGTGATAACATTAAAAAATAGAAATTCACAGATTGCATGACTTATTGCGGAGGAATAAATGCTTTCTCTGGGTTAACTGAAAATGGTCCCAAAGGCAACAATGATTCTTTACAAAACCTACAGAGCATAATAACATGCAACGACGATGCCCCAGCCAAGTGGTTGCTTGATAAGAAAACAATCGTCAGGAGCAACAGAGTTAAAATCCTAAAGATACTGCAAGATAATATAACTAACTTACAATGTTTGTTGCAGCAAGTAGATAACACTGATGTCATCAATGAAGCAAAACGGCAAGCCACTCAGGCATCACATGATGAAAGTGTTGCAATTGTTGAAAACAATTCGACGGTACGAGGTATTGATGTATCATTTATATGTATTATAGTTTGCATGTGCTACATCAAATTAGTAATAAACATTGCCTCAAATCTAATATTCCCATGTTGCATATTTGTAATTTTTTGTCATCTATTTCTAACTTCCAAGGGGTAGGAACTGAACGAAGAAAGAAAAGAGGTTTGTTTTAGGACGTACACCAACTGCTCCGTATATCTTTCAAGTAGTGCAGTTGAAGAGGTATACCAAGGTAACCGGCGACGCAAATTTAGAAATGTATGGGTGACACGTTCAATCCATTAATTGTGGATGTGCACAAAACGGGAGAAAGTTTTTTTTATGATATTTTAGAGGATGAAATTGTCTATTAAAATATACAAGTATTTTTAAAATGCACATATAAATGGAATTTTGGCGATTTTTTTAACTTTCTCGTTACCAGTGACGCAAATTTAGAAATGTATGGGTGACGCGTTCAATCCAATATTTGGGAATGTGCACTAAATGGGAGAAGGTTTTGTTTTATATGATATTTTAGAGAATGAAATTGTCTATTAGAATATTAGAACGCAAATTTATATATGTATGGGTGACGAGTTCAATCCAATATTTGTGGATGTGCACGAAACGGGAGCAAGTTTTGTTTGATATGATATTTTAGAGGAGGAAATTGTCTATTAGAATATACAAGTATTTTTGAAATGCACGCATAAATGGATTTTTGGCGATTTCTCAACTTTCTCGTTACCGTTGATATATTAATATATATTATATAACTATTTGATGATGGAGTTTTTTTATTGTTTTATACAATTTTTAATATGAATAATGTTAAAATGTTATAACAAATAAGGAACAATAATAAATATTTTTTCATTTTATTTAACCTTTAAATATTTTTTATTTAATCGGCTTTTTCATAATCCGCCTTTTACATATGCTTCATCGTCGCTGAGTTAGAACCGTCGCGAACATTGCCTTCGTATCGCAAATTTCGTCACCCCGCAAATCAACATTAATAAAAGTTAATGCTTCCAAAACTGGATTATCCGAGAAGTCACAATGAACGGATTCTTGCATAATTAAATAAAAGAAGAGACATTAATTCATTTTATTTTAAATGTGAAACTTTTGAAACATTACCGATACGACGTAGCGATTAATGGAAGCGGGGCACAAGATATCGTATCGTATTCAAAACGTTCACTTTTAAAATTATATAAAAGTAAAAATGTTCAAAAAAATGAAAATAAATATAAAATAAGTTGGTTAATAAATAAATCTTTTAAAAATATTTAAATGGCAAGCAACACAAACTGGCGAATTGTTTAAAAGAATCAACGATAAAATAATAAGATAACGTACCAAACAGGACGCTCGGGTGCCGAAGTTAGCCAATGATTTTGGCCATATACCTTTATTTATTTATACTTTGATTCAATGTATATGATTTGGGCATCAAAGAGTTTTAATAGCTAAAACCTAAAATTAAGTAGAAAATTTATAATTATCTACAAAACAAGAACCATCCGGTAACAAAAAAAAAAACAAAATAGCATCTTTGGATAAGGAGTCACTTTTCACAAATGTTCCGGTAATTAACATAACAACATAATTAACATACAATTAACATAATAATAGATAGAACATCTAATTCCAGTCATTCACCACAACTAATTCCAAAAGATGAATTCGAGGCGCCGCTAATAATATGTACAGCCGAAGCGCCCTTTATTGGCCCGGGAAACGCAATATATCAGCTAATAGACGGTGTAACAATAGGCTCTCCATTGGGAGAACTCTTCGCAAATTTTTATGTTGGACATATTGAAGAAATGTTATTTAAAGAAGAATCAAAGTTAAAGCCCATTATATACTGCCGATACGTTGATGCGTTACATACGATGAAGCTGGTCAAAGAGAAAAACTTCTACAACGACTAAATTTATCAAAATTAAAGTTGACAATTTAAAAATCAGCTGACAATAAACTACCATTCCTAGACGTACTAATACAAAATGCTCATAATAAATTTAAAACCTCAGTATACACCAAACGTTTTGTATTCTAAATCACAAAATTTTTTCTGCATGTTGAAAAATCATTTAAAATTTATGTTTTGTAACAACTGAACGCTTTTTCATTAATAATTTTTATTATTAATAACTTTTCTTTCTCTAGTCAACTATTTGCTGATGATTTTTACATTTATACTTCTTTTCCTCCATCTTATCTCAATAGTGTTCTTCATAATTTTTCTGTATGTCTTTCTTCAATTATCGCTTGGTCTGACTCTATTTGTCTTAAACTTAATCCTTCTAAGTTTGAATTAATTTGTTTTAATAAATCTTTAATTTTTAAAATCTTTAAATTTAAAAAAAAAAATTATTTTTTATTTTCTTTTTTTAATATTATAACTTGCATACTTGCACGAAAGCACCAAAGGTACTGGTGGGCCAGTCAGGCTGGCGCCACGCTACAAAAGGGCCAGGGTGGTTACGTCGCCAACTATGATATCATCACCACCGAAGATGGACAGACCAATGTTTTTTATCATTGACCGTTAACACTGGATAATGACCACGACTTCCGAAAAATGTCAATTTTCAAAATATGTAAATTCTTCCAAACCACTCTAGGAGAATTGAATTTCATTAAACTTCAACCAAACAGAATCTTGATTAAGTTAAAAGAAGAAACTCAACGAGATAAATTATTAAAAATCAATTCTATCCTGAATGAAAAAGTTAAGTTTTATCCACACAAATCTTTGAATATAAGTAAAGGAGTTATCAGAACAACAATTTTTAAATACTGCTCTGAAAGTGAAATAAAGGAAGTATTAAAAAGTCAAGGTGTGATAGATAATTACAATATAAAAATAACCAAAAATAATCAGAAAATTAACACAAACACCTTCATTCTAACATTCAATAGTCCCCAACTTCCAGGAGATTTAAAAGTTTGTTATCAATCAATCAAAAGTTTATATCCTCTCCAACACGATGTACAAAATGTCACCACCATAAGATTTGCAAGAGTAAAGATGTTATTTGTAGGACATAAGCACACATGGGAAATCCCATGTCAAAATACCCCAAAATGTTACCACTGTGGACATAACCATGAAACCTTTTCTAAAGAATGTTCAAAATTCAAATTGGAAAAAGAAATATTAAAGACAAAAGCTGAAAATAATGTATCATATATCCAGGCGAGAAATCAGATATATCAGCAGAAAAAACCATTATATTTCCAAATAATTACAAAAAAAGCAATGGTAAATAGAGAAACCCAATGCAATCTGATAAAAGATCCAACAAACTACTGCATGACATATTTAAAGAAAAAACCATCTAATATTGATAAATCTCATGAAGGAAGAGGGAAAAAATTGGAATCAGATCATGATGATGACGACAGGAGCAATACCAGTAAAAGTAACTATAATGGTAATAGTGTTAATAAAATTGGTAGTCATAATAATGGTAATGGTAATAATAATGGTAATAATAGTAATGATGATAATAATAAGAATAGTGGTAATAATAAAGATAATAATAATAATGGTAATAATAACAACAAAAATAAAGATCCATATTCATTCTCTACTGATGAGGATATGAAAAGTAGTGATGATAATGAATTATTTTGTAACAATGATGATATTGATGTAAATAATATCAAAAGGGTTACAAAAGATAACAATGAATATGGCTTCTAGTAATAAAATGCCAACAATAGACATACAAACAAGGGATAAATCAGACATATTAAGCAACAATGATTATCATAAATCATTTAACGTCAAGATGATATAATGCATAAAAATCCCAATAAGATTAGAATCCTGCAATGGAATATAAGAGGAATGAAAAATAATTTTCCAGAACTACAGATCTTAATCTCCAAATATAATCTTCAAATCATATGCCTGCAGGAAACTAAGGTTACTGATGACAAGCAAATAAATTTGAAAAACTTCAAGGCTTACCATAAATCAGCCATACCAACAAAAACAAACCCATCGGCAGGAACATCAATTTACATCCATCACGATATAACACAATCTCCAGTTAGAATAGAAACTAATAATCATTTTATAGCAACAAGAATAACAATTCACAATAAATCCATAACAATATGCAATGGGTATATAAAACCAAACTCATTGATCAAATCACAAGAGTTAAAACATTTAATTAAACAAATCCCTAAACCATTCATATTATTGGGAGATTTCAATGCTCACAACAAAATCTGGGAATGCTCAACTTCAAATGCTCAGGGAATACATCTAGAAAAAACAATAACAGAAAGCGATCTCTGCCTAATCAAACCAACAAAAGCAACAATGTATCATGATCATACAAATACTTCATCAACAATAGATCTAGCCATGACCACTCCAGCCATTTTTCAAGATATAGAATGGGATGCAGAAGACGATTTACATGGCAGTGACCATTATCCAATAATTTTATCCATCAAAAATATAAGAAATTATGATTTGAAAAGAATAAATTACAATAAAACAGATTGGACTGCATTTAAAAACATGACAGAGGAAAGAATGAAAAATTTTAACACAATTGATGATGAATCA
>NW_008704902.1:4924759-5026240 GCF_000326865.2 Helobdella robusta
GATTACACCAGCTATAAAAAATAAAAGTGGTAAAATATTAAATCCTTGGTTTAATGAGAAGTGCAAAAATGCAATCAAGCAAAAACAAAAAACATTCAAAATATTTAAAAATAACCCTACCCAAGTCAATCTCATAAACTATAAAAAATTCAAAGCAGAAGCACGTAGAATAGTGAGAGAAGAAAGTAAATTCTCCTGGAGTTCATTCGTCAGTAATCTCAATGTCAACACTTCAGCAGTAAAAGCATGGGAGATGATCAGAAAAATTAAAAACAAATATAATACCGACAAAAACAGCCATATTATTGTTAACAATAAGGAATATATAACTGACCAAGATATATCCAATATTTTGGCCAACCACTTCCAGCAAAATTCAAAAAATTTAAACAACCAATTTGCAAACACCAAATCAACAGAAGAAAGTAAAGATCTGGATTTCAATTCAAAAAATTTAAAGCCATACAACTCTCCTATATCAATGAAAGAAATGATGTATGAAATTAACAATAGCAACGATTCCACTCCAGGTCCAGATTTAATTACTTACAAGGTGCTTAAAAACTTGCCACAAAATGCACTAACGATACCATTGAAAATTTACAATAATATTTGGTACAACTCAAGTCTTCCAACTATATGGCTCCATGCAACAATAATTCCGATAAATAAGCCAAATAAGACCAAATTACAACCTGAATACTATAGACCAATATCCTTAACCTGTTGCACTTGTAAAATAATGGAAAAAATAATTAATAAAAGATTAAATTGGTATCTGAAAACAAATAAAATAATATCAAACTCTCAATGTGGTGGGATTAAAGGAAGATCTACGTTAGATAACATACTATATCTAGAAACCCATGTCAGACAAGCTTTAAACAACAATGAACAGGTGATAACAATCTTTTTAGACATAGAAAAAGCTTATGATAAAGCCTGGAGGTATGGAATTACTAGAGTACTACATCAAGCAGGATTAAGAGGAAACCTACCCAAATTTATTCAAAACTTTTTAATAAACCGATCCATCCAGAGTTAGGCATTCCTCAAGGAAGCATTTTGTCACCAAAACTGTTTTGCTTACTCTTGGATGGCATAACAAGTATAATTCCAAAAAAAGCAATAGCTTCACTGTATATGGATGACATAACAATAACTTTTAGAAATAAAAATATTAAAATAATGAAGGAAGAAATAAACAGATTTTTGATTTCATTAGAAAAATGGGCAATTGAACATGGAATAAATTTTTCAGAATCTAAAACAAAAGCCATCCTATTCTCAAAAAAACGAAAAAAAATATACCCAAAATTAAAATTTCAAGAAAACTTCATCGAATTTACTCAGCAATATAAATATTTGGGAATAATCTTAGACTCCAAACTTAATTTTATTCCGCACATCCAACAAACCAAAATAAAATGTTTAAAAGCACTCAACCTTCTAAAAGTTCTATCTCATCATACCTGGGGTTCAGACCAAAAACACTTAATGACAATCTATCAAGCAATGATAAGGTCAATAACAGACTATGCTAGTCCTGTCTACGGATCAACAAGGAAATCATATCTGAAAATTCTTCAACCAATAATGAACGAGTCATTAAGAAAAGTCTTGGGAGCTTACAGAACATCGCCATCTAGCAGTTTACATGTTTTGTCTGGGGAGATGCCTTTAACATTTAGACATCAAAAGTTAGCATTGAATTATTATTTAAAAGTTAGGTCTCAGCCAGAAAATCAGAACTACAAATTTATAAACCAGAATCATCAAATAAATTCAAAAGCTATACAAACATTCCCAGCAAGACTTAATGAATATATCAAAGATCATAACAAAACTAATATTTTGAAAGAAATGGATTATGAACAAATTTAGTAATTAAACAAAAATTTTATTTAGAAAAAAAATCCATAAAAATCCCAATTCCACAAAAATTTATACGGATGGCTCAAAAAATGAGTTCTCAACGTCAGCAGCAATAGTTGTTTACCAGCAATCAAAGATTATACATAAGCTCATGAAACATCTTCCAAACTATACATCAATTTTTACGGCAGATATCATTGCTATTGAGATGGCGATAAACTATGTATCTAAATTCAATAGTAACAAATTTTTAATATTTTCAGATTCATTATCTGCAATCACTGCACTTAATCAATATAGTCCTCAACATAATCTGATAAAGCAAATACAAAATAATATACATAATAACTTGACTAATAATAGTAATAAAATAGCTTTGATGTGGATTCCTAGTCACATAAGAATTCATGGCAACGAAGAAGCAGATCAACTCGCATCACAAGCCCATGCTATTCCAATATTAAATGTACCAATTCCATACAGTGATTTAAGAACTTGGACAAAAAAAATTATGAATGAAAGATGGCAACTTGAATGGAATAAGATTACCAATTATCTTAAACTATCCATGCCAAGTGTTTATAAAAAAAAATCCAGATGAATCTAAGGGTTTAAACCGTAAACTGAGGACAATTATTAATAAGTTAAAAATAGGCCATTCAAAATACACTCATTCTTGGATAATCAACAAAACAAATCCACCAGCATGCAACTTTTGTGATGAAAAACTTTCTGTACAACACATATTGGTGGAATGCAAAAACCATGATGATATTCGGAAACGATATCAGATCCCCTCAGATATTGAAAAAATTTTCAAGAGAGAAAACATCAATAATCTAATAACATATCTTCAGGAGATAAAAATACTCGACAGAATGTAGAAATATTTGAAAAAAACTCAAAAGAACCCTAAGACAACTTTGTTTCAAAAGAAAAAAGGACGTAAAGATAGCCAGTAGCGCTGAAACGCCGTTAAAGTGCATTAATAATAATAATAATAAATCTAAACACTCTATTACTATTCCTCCTATTATCTTACCTGATTCTAAAACTCTTGATGTCTCTCATAAGTTTCGTAGTCTAGGTTTTATCTTTGATTTTACTATGTCTCTCTCTTCTCAGATTAATAGTGTTGCTAGAAGCTCTTACTTTTATTTACGTAGAATAAAAAAACTTTTGCCTTTTCTTGATGATCCTACTCTTCTCCTTCTTGTTACTTCGTTAGTCTTATCTAGAATTGATTATTGTAACTCGCTCTATTATGGTCTTCCTGACTCTATACTCTATCCTTTAGGTAAAGCTTTTAACTCTGCTGCTCGTCTAGTTGCTCGTGCCCCTTTTTTTTCTCATATATCTCCATATCTTGTTCTCTTGCACTGGCTACCTATAAAATATAGAATAATTTTTAAAATTTGCACGTTCATGTATAAGTCTCAATCTAAATTATTTCCTAAGTATTTATCAGATATATTAATTGAACCTAAACGCCCCGGTTTACGGTCGTCTTCTTCTCGCTTTTTCTTAACTGGTGTTAAACACTCTTTTGCCAAATCTGCTTTTGCTTTTTCTGGCCCTTTTCTCTGGAACTCTCTACCTACTTCTCTGACTACTTCTCCATCACTTACGAAGTTCAGAGCGGATCTCAAGACCCATCTGTTTTCAAAATTCACTGAGGAGCGCTGTTGAACATCGCGGAAATAGCGCTTTATAAGCTTATTGATTGATTTTTAAGTCTAATTAACGTTCGGCAGCAAGTTTGGCTAGCCAAAAAAATTACTCAGCGGCTGGCGGTTAAACAGAAAAAATTCGAATGCGGCGGCTAACGACAGCGGCTGACAGATATAAGTGTAGTGCAACATTTTTTCCAAAAATATTCAAACATTACTTTATTTATTTGTTTAATAATATATTTCTAACCGAAGTATTAACAACTGAATGATTACATTATTTATTCATTCTTTACTTCATAGTAACTCGGTCTGATTTTGTTACAAACAAACGTGTCCGCAAATGTCATGACGATCGTTTCTCTTGGAGTTGACAATTTCTTAAGTGTATGTACCGCTAACATAGTATGTATATCACGTTAATTATCATCAAACCATAGTTGTTGATATTTGCATCCATTGTACGTACTTTCGTATTTCAACTTGTTCTTTTTCTTTTATTTTTTAAAACTTTGATTCTGTACCTGGATGCTTGCGTAAACGCGTGTGAGTGTGTTTGTGTGTTTATGCATTCCATTAGATGTGTGCTTAAGTTCGTGCGCATGTATGTTTGTGTGTTTAAGTTTGGGTAAGTGTGTCTGTGTGCGTGAATGTTAGTGTCTTTATCTCTGGCATATTTATTATAGTTTGAAACGCAAATTCTAACAATTCAATATTATTTTACAACGTACAACGTCATTTATTGAACTTATTTGTTTTATATTCAGTTATCATGTTATGAATTTCACGATCGATTTTTACTGGAATAATAAAATAAATTGAAATACATAGAATTGAAATGTGTAAGTTTTCAATAATAAACATAAGTGTGCTTGTTTTTGTGATCTATTCTTTCAATTCAAATCTTTCCTGGAATGCAAACACGAGCAGTCAAAAGTGTAACGTCTCAAATGAGACAAGTTGTTGATGTAACCATTAATTTAGGATCAATAATAAATTGTCAAGTAGTAACAAAAAGTGAAAAGTTGTATCAACAAATATTTTTTAGCATTACATACGCATTCTCACTCACATTGCGTTAATGTAATTATATAAAAATAAAATGAATACACGCACACGCACGCACACACACACTCATATATATATATATATATATATATATATACAGTTTGTGTGTGTGTGTGTGTGTGTGTGTGTGCGTGTAGCAGTGAAATAAATAAATGATAAATTAAATATCCTTACTGAAAATGAAAATTATAACAGCTCTAATTCACCTTTAATTTTTTTAAGCGTGAAAAAATACTTTGATGGTTTTAATGTTAACCTTATTTATCACGTCATTGTTAGAATTCTGATTCTTCATTGCACGTTTGCGTAATTAGTAGCCACCGATTCCATTAATTAGCCACAGCACATTAGATAAAAACTTTTAGCCAATAGTTTCAATCAGATAATAATTTCTTGGCGTTGTAAACCATTGTTAGAATTTACCTGGGCCAATAAAACACAAGCTATTTAACTTCAAGACTATATATGAGGCTGAACGACCGATATTCTTATCAGAATTTTGATGAATTTTATTTTGATGAGTTTGAATTTAAACTGAACGTTTATTTTCGTTTGAAACAACGTAAAACATAAAATTAAAAATGTCGCTAGCTGCATCAAATCAGGAAACAAATAATAAAACAGCTAAAAACGGCGAAAGGAAGATCAAAGAGTTGCTCATTGAAGCTTTGACAAAAGAGCCCAATGGATTGACTGTCAGTCAGTTATATAACTACATCGTAGCCAACAGCAAAACATTCACTTTGAAAGATATCACTTGGCAGGGCAATGTGAGACATCTCTTGTCCAAAAAAAGTTATTTCCGTAAAACGGATGTTAAGAATGCAACTCAGCGGGGAAGGTATTGGGTATTTGATGTTAATATATACAACCAATTAAGAACGGTATGCGGATGTTTTCGTTTCTGTTATAATGTAACATTTTCTAAAAATTTTAGCAAAAATTCTCACCAAAAAATATTTTAAACAATAAATTTTAATAAAATTAGTTTATTATTTGCAGGAAAATAAGGACAATTTATTGGCGTTGTCACTTCCGAAAGAATTGGACGTCACCTCAACAACTCAGAGGCTCAGCGCACTTTGTGATGATAGCGAATCGAATTTTTGCACGAGTAGTAACAACTTTTTGTGTTCATCTACTGCACAAAATACACAAAGACAATCAAATCAATTTTCCGTTGGCTCACCGCAGATGTATGGTTATACTTCCACATTTTCCAATGACCCAACAGCAAACCAAAATATTTATTCAACAGCTTATCAACAGCATCAATCAAACTACAATGCAGTTGGGCAATACAATTCGTATAGATCCAACTTTTCTAATAACGGATTTTTCGTCTCTGGTAATGATGATAATGATCAAACTGCAAAAAAGATTTCTGATCAAAATAACCAGTTTGCATATGCAACAAAAAATTCATTCAATCAACCTGGTGGTACATATTTATTCAACCAAATGAATTCTGTAGAACCTACACAAATATGTAATGTGCATAACAACTTCAGCGGTTTTCGTCATACTATTGCAAATGCAGGATTTAACCAAAATGGATATAATCAACCGACAGACAACAATTTACAGGTTAGTGCATATTTCAACATGACTTCTTTTGCATCGAACAACAACCAGCAAAATATAATAATAAACCCAGTCATTCAGTATTATGGAAATAATCGAAGTTGAAAGAGGAAGAAGTTTATCTTGCAAAATATATTTTAACAAAACGTTAATTTTGATTGGAATCGGCTGTTTGTAAAGTACGAAAAGTAATTAATGAAATCTTAAAGATGAATAATATGTAAATAAGTTTTGACGACTTAGTTTAATATAAAAATTAAACCTTATCAGAGTATGGTTCTTATTAATTAATTCTTATTTAGCATTTTGTTTTATTTTTTTTACTGTTTTCAATTTGTGATTAAAACAATATTTCCACACTCGAGGGTTGGTGTATGGGGGTATGTTGTAATAAACAAACAACAAAATATTGACATGCTTCTATCGGATTATTTTACGAAAAGTTGACAATAACAAACAAGTTGGTTCATTTCTAAGCCGCATTTTTTTAAGTTTGCAGAAGTTAACTGAATGATACCCGTTTTTTAAATTAATCATTCGGTTTTAATTAAATTTGTAGACATCCAACAAAAAATCCAAAACCTTATGTTCCAGCGTTCTTTCGCTCAGTAAATCCGAAATCACGTTCATCTTTTCCAGTTCATCATTTTAACTATTTTTTTAAACAAATTTGAAATCTTTAAATGAATTCTTATTATTAGTTTTAACAAGATTGTTGTCTATAAATTTATGAAATTCAACTGAATATTATCAAATATTATAAACTTATAACATATATTACTTTCATTTATTTTTAAAATTCTCACATTTCATATTATAATTGATTTACAATTTTTCATTCTCGAGAGTTTATATAAAATACAATATATTTATAACAGAAAAATACTACTGTTGCTGCGTTGTTAAAGTAATAAAAGAAATTGCTGTATGTAATTTTTACTACTTTCATGCATTCGTCGGCTCTTACCGCCTTTTTTTTACAAACAATGTTTTTACTACTACTACTACTACTACTATTAATATTACTATAATAGTAAAACACAAATTTTGCCCATTGGCACATGACAGCAGTTGTCTAGAATTGATATTAAGGGTTTATTTTTTGAAGGGATGCGTATTGATTTTTGTATGAGTGCTAGTATTCTGGATATGATATTTGACACAAATATGTCTATGGAGCCACATATTAAGCGTCTTGCTAAAGACTGTTCAAATCAACTAAGGTTGTTGAAATCAGTAAAACATTCACTTGATGTTCATACACTGAGTTGTTTGGTCCATGCTTTTATAAATTCTAAAGTAAATTATTGTAATGGCCTATTCTATGGACTGTCACAAAGAGTTATTCAGATGTTGCAGTCCATTCAGAATAGAGCTGCTAAACTTGTTTCTGAATGTTCTAGATCTGATCATGTCAGCCACATTTTGAGAGACTTACACTGGCTGCCTGTTAAAAACGTATTACTTTAAAAATTGCAATGCTTATGTTCAAATGCTTGAATGGTATTGCACCTGGCTATCTAATTGATAGGTGCACTGCACGTCTTGTTACAGGGGATTCCTACAAGTTACATTTTAATGATCGTGACTTACTTTTTGAGGCCCCAACAAATCTTGTTACAGGTTCAAAAATTTTTCAGTTGTTGGGCCATCTGTATGGAATAGCCTGCCTTTGGAACTGCGTGCTTCGGGGCATTCAATTTTATCCTTCAGGAGTGAATTAAAAACTTTTCTGTTTGCGCAATGAGCGCTTTGGTTGTTGTTTCCTTGTGATTTGTTTCAGCGCCTTTGAGATTTGATGAAAGGGTGCTATATAAATCTACCTAATAATAATAATATATATATAATATGAAATCCTTCAACTTTTATAAAAAAAATAGCGTTACTATTATGATCACTATTACAACGAGCACTATTCACATGACAAACAGGATTGTCAGTGTTGTTTTGATAGATGCAATTTTAAAAAAATATATTAAAGGCTGCTAGCAAAAAAAATAACTGTGTGATGTTATTGGGAAAACTTGTAAAATCAATAAGAAGGATACGATTGCACGATGTTGTTCACAAGCCAGCCGCACGATCATTCGTTATTTAAAAATATCTTTTTACAATAAAATTATCGATGTTGCTGTTGTTTTTACTCTACAAACTCGATAACATTAAAATAGCAACAGAAGAAAAAATTATCCTTACGATCGAGATGACAATAATATTGATGTATCGATTTATTAACAGCATTAACTAGGTTAAACATAATGCAAACTATATACGATGATGGCATTAATAAGTGTTGCTTTACATTCACAAGCAATGTAACGGGGTAGGAATTAATGTTAGTATTTTAATCAATAAAAAGTTCTTTTCAAACACATCATAAAAAATAATTATTATTGTCTATGACAGAAATTTTGGTAAGTTAGCTAGGAATACTAGGCGGTGTGTTATCAATTTCTAATGAAAAGATTTTAAATGGAAAATAATGAAATCAGCAAGTAATTGATATCATTTTTGACCAAAATTAAAAAAATAAGTTCATAAATATCATTTGAATAATTAAGTAACAACACTAATTCCGATATATAAAACATATTTAATAAAATTTGAAAATGCAATCCATTTTGTTGACAAATAAATATTTGATGATTGACAGATCAAGCGGGGATGTTTTTTAACTGTTTTGGGGTCATAATTATCATCGTCGTCCACATCCTTGCCACCATTATCATCACCAACATCATCATCCCCGTCATCATCATCGTCATCATTACTGTTATCATCAGTTAAAAGTTAGTGTAACGGTAGAGGAAAGAAAAAAATATTCTTTCATGTGAAGCGAGGGAGTTTTATAAAATTAACAATTCTTAAAATCACGCAACAAAAATAACAACAACAAGAATAATAATAATAAAATTGTAATAATAATGAATTAATTAATTATTATTTTTGTTAAGAACAACTGGTATAAAGGCGATAGTTGTTTAGATTTGAAAAATAAAAGAAGTTATTTTCGTGTCGTGATATCAAACTACATAGTTTGGTGAGTTGGTTGATTGGCTGCATTGTTGGTTAGTTATTTGGTTGATTGGTTTGATGCGTTGTTGTTTGGTTGGCTGGCTGTTTACATAACTGGTTTGTTGATTGATTGAATCATCTAAAAATTAAAATGGGATGAAAGAATGTATTTTAAACGAAATAATGAAGAACTTATTGTTTGAAAATTGACCCATTGAGTTATATAGAGATAATAATTTTACAGGCCATCACGATAGCAACATGGACAAGATGTTCTGGCCACTGGTATTTGTCGCGCTTATTTTTGAAATGAAAGCAATCACTGGTAAATTTTTTCAAATATTTCCATGTTTTTAGTTTGCTATAATTTTTACCTTTATTTCATAAATTTGTATTCGCTATTAGTCATTTATTCCATCCATGTTTGCTTATAAGTGCAGTCAAGATGTTTTTAAATATTACTATATTGAAACCAGTTCTTAGGCACAAATAAAAATTTTTTATAGGTTTTTTTGATCAAGCCATCAAAGATTCCTTGAAATTGTTCAATGTTTATTACAATTCACTTGTTGACAAAGTGCACAAAATGTTTCAACATTTGTTTTCTTATGTTATTTTAAATATAGCAGCTTCTTCTAACAACGAAATGGAATCATTATCATAAATTTTTATCTAGAAATTATGTACAACGTAATTAAAAGGTTCATCTGCTTGAACGCTTATCATAAGATGATGAATTTGTACATTAATTGTTTGAAGCTCCTAATGAAAAGATTTCTGTGGCGCATTCTACGGGGTCCAACGTTGAATCAACGATATTTCCTCAGTTTCAATATATTTCTACGCAGTGGCGGATCTGGAGGTTCGTGGGCCGTTGTGAGCAATTTTTCATTAAAAGTCAGTGAAACGCATTGTTTTCACCAAAAAGATACCTTTTTGACGGAAAAATGAGGTGATAAGATAAAAAATGTCGTTAGCCATAAATGTAACTTGGCCTCCCTTAAAATGTTGACCTCCCGGTCATCTTTAAAACACATTGAAACATTTCCAAAATTCCCCCCCCCCGTTCAACCTTTGAAAAACTTTCAAAATTCAGGCGTACGGCTCAAGTTGTCTAGATCCGCCACTGTTGTAGCAAATCTTTTAAATTTGAAATTGAAACTTGAAAAACGGAAAGCTGGATGACCTCAAAAGAATGCATCGGTGTGTTTTTAATATCAATGCTAATAGTTCAGTCAACAAAGCTATATTTAACTAACAATTTTTAATTAGACTTATCAAATACAAATTGAACGCCCCGGTTTACAATCGTTTTTTTGTTCTCACTTCTTCTTAACTCGTGTTAAACACTTTTTTGCTAAATCTGCTTTTGCCTTTTCTGGTCTTTTTTTCTGGAAATTTCTACCTCCTTCTCTGGCTATTTCTCTATCATTTACGAAGTTCAGAGCGGATCTCAAGACCCATCTGTTTGCAATATTCATAGAGGAGCACTGATGAAATAGCACTTTATAAACTAATTGATTAATTGATTGAGACTCTTACAGGAAACCGTAACAAGCAATAAAGTTTAGGCTAAATATGTTCTGAAATGGAGCAACAAAACTTTGAAACGCTGGTACGACCAATTGTTACACTAATTGAACACTATCCTGTACGATAAACTTTCTTCTCTTTTAATTTATTTATTTGTTCAATCATTTTTTACTCATTCATTTTATCATTTTGTATTTATTGATAAATTTAACCCTTTAACAGCCAGTAAAAGAACAATTTCTTTAGGAACCTACCTCAAAAATTATTAAAAAAAAATAATCATTTGATACTATAATTAGTTAATTCAATGGTGAATGCTAAATATCAATGCAATATAATAAAAGAATAAATGGATAAATGACAATGATAGCTCCATAAAACCTGTTAATAACAAAGACGCACATAAATTTCAGAACGATTTATAAAAACAAATCGGACGAAAATAATAAATAGTGTTTAACGATATGGGAATATCCCAATATATTGAGGGTCATTTAATAATCAGAAATTTGTTTAAATCGATACAGTTCAGTAGGGTGGTTTTTGTAAATAGTAAGTGAGGTTGATGAGACCACTTCTGTTGGCAAGGCGTTCCATACATGAACGATCCTGCTAACAGAATAATCATTTAGTTGTGTTGTCATTGGTGTTGAAATTTTTTGCAAGCGACTTTGATGTCCACGAGTTGAAAAATAAAGTAATGAATGAAATGACCACCTAGGTCAGTTAACATGAGGTTGTGTAGTATTTTGTACGAAAGGCACAAATCGAAAATTCCAGTGTTTACAATCCAATTGCATGTAATTTGGACAATAGGGAAGATGACGTATAGAGGGAATAATTTGGTAAATCTTCTCTGGACATTGCATTTTATCAATTGTCGAGTTTGAAAAATCATTTTTTACACAAGTCGTTTGTTATGGAAATGGGGAGAGTAAACATAGTTGCCAACCATCCTAAACCCAGTCTCAAATTGTGCCCCCATGCCCCGTTTCTTGCTTTGGTGTCCCCCGGACGCGTATTTGTCCCGTTTCGTATGCCGACATTTTAGTTAATTTAATTGCGATATCGATGACTATTATGATTGGACAAAAATTTCAAAGCACTATGAAATATATATATATATGAATGTAAATAAATAAATTAACAAATGTATATCAATAAATGTATATATAAATATATAAATATAAATGGTATAGAGAGAGAGAGAGAGAGAGAGAGAGAGAGAGAGAGAAAGATGCATTTGTGCTGAATTTGAAAATTCAAATGTTAACACATTTATATAATCGGACTACAACAGTGATAAAATTTAGCAATTGTTTTTAAAAACCTTGCTAGCTGATATGTAAGCTAAGTACCTACATTATTTTTTCCATTTTGAATTTTCTTGAAACTGAATTGACAGTTACTTTCACAAAAATAGTTGGAAGAAATTTAGGTTTGCTCATTAGTAGTAAAAGTATTTGAAGGAGCCCATTATAATTCTGGTCATCAAAATGTTTTGAAGTGTTGTGCCTCCTACGTTATAATATAAGTTAGGTGAAATTGAAGAGATTGATGGTTTATCAGACGTACTTGCACGATCTTGCAAACAAAGTTGTTCAATGCTCATACCTGAGTATGTCATATAGGTATGTATCTCTAAAAGCACATAATGTTATTTACGTTCCAAACATCGCCTAATTTTATTCAAATATCTACCTCATCAAAATATAGTTAAACAAAGTTTTTCCGCATTTGAAATTCTCAGTTCATGCTAAACCTTAAATATTAATGATGTACGCGATTAATGAATCAAAGTATTGAAAACAAAAACACATCAGCTTAATTTTGTAATTTTTTAAATAATTAAAACAAATGTGTACCTCTTTTACAAATAACCCTAACTGAACACTATTTGTCACTGTGAAAGCAAGCGTTCCTAACTCTATCTGCTGGACGAAAACGAGCAACATTCACTATCTTGGCCTTGAAAATAAGCCACATAATGATGTAGAAAGTTGTCTGAAGGAATGTTCAGATACAAGTCAATGCACCATGGTTGATTATGACATCGGGACCAATCCACCCTGCTGGATACAAACATTCTCCGCTGCTCCTGACTATAACCTCTTAGTTTGGCACGGTACAAATGATAACTACATACTAAATAGAAACTGTCTGGCCTCACCTCCAGCGATGGAAGAAGGTTGATTTGAAATAAATTTTTCATTCATTAACAAAAATATTTGAAAAAAAAATTTGAAAAGTTAGTTCATTGGTAGTGGTATTTTTAAAAATTAATTACAAAACAATCACTTCTACATTTATTGGCAATGCGCTTATTTTTGTTCAAGTTCATTTTCAAAATTTAACATGCAGTGCTGAAACATATTTATTGCCTGAATTTGATTGGTCGAATAATTAATTGAATTTTGATGTTTAATTTTTTGATTTTTTTGGTGAATAAAATTTGAAAATGTTATCACATTTTTAAATTATAAAATATACAATTTATTTCAATGTTTTAATATTTCTATAGTTATTTTACACTAAAGTGCTGAAATTTATATTTAATAAATGGACAAATTTATTTGTTGCAGTTGAGGAGTATATTCCCCACTCAGCCTGCTGGTCGAAGAGACATCTGATTCATTACCCTGGCCTGACCAATTCACCCCACTCCGACCGGCAGAGTTGTCTCGATTATTGTTACAACACCCCGCAATGTCACATAGTTGATTTCGATATCGCCACCAATCCACCATGCTGGGCGCAGTTATCAGCGGGTCCTGTCTACACTGAAACTTTGAGATATCACCCGACTAACGACAACTACATACTCGACAGAATTTGCCTCGTCTCACTTCCACCACCACCACCTCCTCTCCCTCCTCAGCCAGGTACTTTTTTAAATTATTCAGGTGTGCCTTGTTTTTTAGGCGGCGTGATGGCGTATTTTTAAACGATGTCATCAAAATACTGGAACAGTCACTACACTCCTTTATTATCATTCGGGATGACGTTATGACGAAATGACAGAACTTTCTGAATTTGAACCGGATCACTTTAAAAACGAATGAAGATTTATCTGATACTCGGTAGCATAATTTACTTGAGAGACAAATAGTTTAATGTTAATTCTCTATGCAATATGCCGGGCTTTAGCGCACTTGCAAACCAACAAGCATGATAATTGTTACACGGTGTGTTTGAAAGTTCGTCTAAATAATTAGCTAGTTGAAAATTGGGTTTGTAAGCAAATGTACCCTAACATTAACTTAATAGTTAAAATAATTTAGTCTAAAGTTAGCATTGAATGTTTCTGTTTGCATTTTAAGCGTTCAAAGAAGTGTGTTCTATTTTGAGGGCAAATTGTGTTATGATTATTAGTATTAACAATATCGATGTAAAGATATTTGTTATTTTTAAATTTTAATATATTAAATAATTACTAATAAAAGTTAATAATAAAAAAGTTAAATATAATGAAAAAATTTAGAACAAATGAATTTTCAGCTGATAATCCAATATGTTGGACGAAGACACGTTTTATACATTACCCTGGCCTCACCAATTCTCAGTTCACCGACTCAAGCAGTTGTCTCAACTACTGCCTCAGTCTGGAGCAGTGCAACATTGTTGATTTCGACGTTGCAACTACCCCTCCGTGCTGGGTCCAAACAAATGCTGGCCCCGTTCAAACTGAAACTTTGAGACCTCACTCAACCAATCATAACTACATTCTCAATAGGATTTGTCTGGAGTCGCCTCCAACAATCGAACCAGGTAATTATGTCAATGTCCTTTTTATCAAAGTTCAAAATAAAAAATTATTGTAATTTTCATTTAATTAATCAAATTTCTAATATAATCTAATATAATCAAATCAAAAAAATAAATGTATCATGTTAAACATCAGATATATCGTTTATGACGAGAACAAGTTTTGAAAACTTTTAATTACGGATCATTGTGCTTCTTAGATAATGAAGCTGATGAAATCCAATTCTGACGTTGCTATTAAAAAATTTTCTTATTTTCCGCCATTTTATTAAATTCGACGTTTCCCTTTAGCCCATTTTGTAAAATTATAAATCCATTTCTTGGAAATGATTTCAACTTTTTTTTTCATTTCTTTATTCATTAATTTTCATTATACCTATAGAACATTTCATTTTTAAAAAATGTCCGAACATGTTTATTTTGTTTTCTATGACCTTTTCTGGTTTTCAAATATTACCTTGAACGATTTTAACTTACGATATTTTATGTCATTAACATTTCACTCAATACCCCTCCTTCATATTCTTTCTTATCGTTGATAATTTTGCTGATGTTTTACTTATAAACATTCACCTTATCTAGATAATTCAAGTAAAAGTAATTGGTTAGAGTAAAATAAACTTTACGCATATTCAAATTTTATTAAATAGTTCATATAAACATATTAAGCCGCCTAAAAGAGTGCTGTTGTACAGGATAAAGTGCTGTATGAAAAGATGTCGTTTATATCTTGTGATGCGGTTGTTGTTTGTTAAGTTGTTAAGTTGTTGTGTTGTTAAGTTTTGTGTTGTCATTGTTGTTAATGTTGCTGGAGTTGTTAAGGTTGCTGATTTTGTTATGGACAGCAGAAAACGCCATAGAGACAGGATTTGTTGCATTGCATTTTGTAGTGAAGTCAATTAGTATGAAATAATTAATTGTATGCATTACAATATATGTATATATTCACTAGCTCAAATTAAAAAACATACTTTTATGAAATTTTAAAAAATCAAATTATTTATTAATTCAATACAGCTGAAGCAGATCTTCCAGAATCAGCTTGTTGGTCGAAAAGACACTTGATACATTATCCTGGCCTGACCAACATGCCTTACGCCGACCGTATCAGTTGTCTTAAACACTGCCTCAGCTTGGAACACTGCCACATTGTTGATTACGACGTTGCTACCAACCCACCTTGTTGGGTTCAAACGTTTGTTGGTCCCGTTTTGACGGAAACTTTGAGGCCCCACCAAACAAATGACAACTACATTCTGAACAGGAGATGTCTGCCAGATGCATGGACAGTTCCAACCCTGCCTCCTCCACCTCACGGTTAGTTGGAAGTTTACGAATTTTTTGCTTTGCAATGGAATTATCATTTTTAATTTTTTTTGTCTTTGAATGTTAATTTAAAACTACATAATTCAACAAAATATTGCAGTGGCTCTTAGCAGCGTCAATCATCTTTGTTGGACGAAAACACATCTCATGCATTACCTTGGCCTCACTCAGTCACCATTCAGTGATGTGAACAGTTGTCTTGAGCACTGCCTCAATTTGGAAGTATGTTCACTGGTTGATTTCGACGTTGCTACCAATCCACCATGTTGGGTGCAAACATTCCCAGCTTCATTCGATACTTTGTATCCACATTCCACCAATGACAACTATATCCTGAACAGACTGTGCATACCAGCACCTCCAGTAGCAGCAGCGCCTGGTTAGTTTCGTAAACTTCATTGATCGATATATCAAACGTTTTCTTAATTGAATTTTATTTCTGACTCATATATGAGCAATTAATTTTGCACGCTACATGTTTTTATACAATAATATAAGTATTTACCATCGATAAGATCAAAAAGAAATTTGGTTATAGTAAGACAGACGCATAAATATGCCTAAACATAACTAAATAAACAATAATTTTTTTAAGAAAATGCTTTTTTTAACTGAAATAATTAAACGATTTGCATTCGATCTAAATTCTTTTAAATAAAGTTTTTCAGTTTTTTGAAAATATTTAAATATTGAATTTTAATTATTCACTGATTGATTCGATTATTTTAAAAAATATTGAAAAGTTATAAAAAATGTTTATATGATAATATTGATTTTTGAATATTTTATTCACGTGATTATAAAGTTAACGCGACATCAATTAAATCAACAGTTGAAGCTGACATTCCCGCCTCGACATGCTGGTCAAAAAGTCATTTAATACATTACCCTGGCCTCACTCAGGCGCCTTTCACTGACAGAAACCTTTGCATCGGATACTGCCTGCAGATGGAGCAGTGTCACATCGTCGATTTTGACGTGGCCGTGAAACCATCGTGTTTCGTCCAAACGGTGCCAGGTCCCGTCCTCACTGAAACTCTCAGAGAGCATCCGTCAAATGATAATTACATACTAGACAGAATGTGTCTGACGTCCTTGCCCCAGTCACCTAATGTTCCAACACCCGCACCACCTCCTGATAATTTAGGTGTGTGTATATGTGTGAGTGTGTGGTGTGTGTGTGTGGTGTGTGTGTGTACACTTAGCAATTTTTTCATTATTTTCATTCAAGTTTAATTTAGTTTTGAAATCGCATTTAGCAGCATCTGCCACTTGAATGCAATTGATGACGCTCCTTTTTGTTTTTTAAATATATAACAATTTTAAATATATAACAATAAAAATATAACTATTTTTAAAAATAAATTATTCAAGAGGAGACAGTATCGCCAAATTTCCCGGATTTCCCTTGCTGGATGAAAAGATTGAAGTCCTCGTATCCATTCCTCGTTCCGGCTCCTTTCTATAACCTGGACAGCTGCTTGAGATATTGCATAAGTTTGGAGGATTGTTATGTTGTCGACTACGACTACAAAACCGATCCGCCATGCTTGGTTCAATCTATACCGGGCCCAATTAATGAAAATATCATCACCATTCACCAAAGTAGAACAAACTATATTTTAGATAAGAGATGCTTGGAACCAAATTTAGTGCCATACAGTGTCGGTCAGTTAATTTTCATGTTGAATGGTTTCAAGGTGTTGCATTAAGTTGTACATATTGGAAAATATTTATGAGATTAAAAAAATTTTTTGTTACAATTTTTCCTAAATTTGCCCAAATAAATATATCTTCGTATTTATGGCAGAACTCTGCTGGGCTTGGAGAGAGAAATACCACTACGAAGGTCTTAAAAACGTTCCCTACAACAACCTCCCTTCATGTTTGAACTACTGTGCCAGTTATGAAAGTTGCTTTATGGTTGATTATGACCCCAAAGTAACTCCACCATGCTTCGTTTGGGAGGACCAAAGTCCGTTCAATGCTTCAAAGTTTGAAAACCATGACACTGCATCCAACTTTTTGTTAGACAGAGAATGTCTCAGTTACTTCAACTATTCAGAATTCTTCAATTCAGGTTATTCGATGGGATGATAAATCTAAACAAATGTAGTGTAATTTCTCTCTATATTTCTAAAAGCATTTGTTTATTTAAAGATGTTTTTATTCAAACAGTTACCTCTTTTTTGTTTTGTGAGTTTGTTAAAATGTGAAAAAATATTTGTTATTTTAAGCCAACTTTTTTTCTGGGTACAAAATTTTGTGTCCACTCAATCATAAACTTTTTGTTAAGTATCCATTCACTCGTAAATGCCAAGTTAAATTTTAATACGAAAAAAGTAAAAATTAATTTTGAGCGAAAACTGTAAAAGCCAGATCAAAGTGCATGTAATTGTCTAGCGAATAAACATTCCGAAACCAACGCACCCCTGATGACATTTAAACCAAGACAAAAATTTCAATTTCGTTTACAAATGCAAATTTTTTTTTAACATTTCTGAAACAGCGGTGCGTATGGCACTGTATAAATGTTTAAAATAATAATAATATTATTATTATTATTACTATTATTTAGAGCTGTGTTGGACAGAAACGGCGAATTCAGAATACCTTGGCTTGCAACAGACGCGCGGCACCACCCAAGACTCCTGCTTGAACACTTGTGCCGATTCAGCCACTTGCAACGTAAGATTATTTTTGAACATTATTCAACTCTAAATCAATTTAAGTTTTCTGTTTTTGACTTAAACAATTTATAGCACTTAATAATTTGATAAATAATTTCATGGCAGTAGTTAATTGTTTAACAATATTCATGGAATAATCCACTATCTATCTTTATTGTGTCTACTAATTTTTTGTGAACAATCAAAATAACTACACAACAAAATATATCTTGAAAATTTGATTTACAAAGCTACCAACAACACTATGCACGTGGATATGCAGGAATCTTCGTATCAGACAGACATTGCACGAGACAGCCAGTGGTTTCGTTGCAGTCGAACCCGCTCACTGCAACTAAAGGACCAAGAGCCTTAACCACTGAACTATTTATCTGCCCATTTCATGCTCAAGACCTTTTTCAAATTAGTCATTGTTTATTAAACAGGTTGCTGACTTCAATCCATCGGACAATCCACCGTGCTGGATTCAAACCGATGGAAGTGCGGTTGATCTCAACAACTTGAAGCCTAAAGATTCGGTGACCAATTTTGTTCTGGACAAGACATGTGAATAAGTTTTACAAACTTCAATAAAATAGTTAAACAATAATAAACAAATTAATTAGCGTTTGGTTGCTAATAATGAACTGCTTGTAATTGGCCAAATTTTAATGTTAATAAATTTAATTCATCATTTGCCTTCGTCGTGTTTTGAGAGCTACCTTGTCTACGAATTTATGTGTTTCAGTGATGTATATAAACAATATAGTCGGAAGTCGGACCTCCGTACAACAAACTTGGTGGACCCAGAAAATAAATTTGTTATACAGAAATTTTGTAATATAGAATTTGATCTGGAAAAAATTCTATATTGCAAAAAATGTGTTTATATGCTATTTGGTGCTATATATTAATGAAAAAACAACTCTTAAACATAGTACAATTGTAAAAAATAAAATTTTTAAAGTGAAATTTATTATTTATTCTATGCAACGATGATTTCGATTCCATTGAAACTAATTGAGATAGAATACGCAAAAATAGCCAGAATACTAGAACATGAAGCATTAAATATGGTTCTAGAGAATTAACGAAGTACAAAAACACCGCTCATATCAATCAAAAGGATATTAGCTGGTCGGATATTTTCTTTAACTTTTATAAATTCTGTTCGCTATAGAGTAATTAATTTTGTTCTATAGAAACAGTTTGGTATGTAAATACAATAAAAACAAAAAATACTTTAATGAATTTAATGTAAGAAAGAAAGAAATTTATTTAATTTTTAAAAATTAATTGCCAAAATAATGATTTTTTTCGTTATTTTTTAGAAAAAAATTAGGTCCCAAATTTGGAGTATTTTGTTCAAATTCCGCAGTTTCTAATCAACTGTTCGTGATAGACCGCCAAGGATTAACGTTTTTATGATAGCTTGCTTGGCTAGATGAACAAGTTCATCAGGCCTTTGGCAATGTTAAGCAAAAATAACATTTTCAAGTAAAGCTATTTCAGTCTCAATTACTATCTGCAAAACTATATGTCTTATGATCAGCAATGTTATTTATTTTTTAAATCAATATGCTGTGTGAACATCATTATCATAACAAGAAGACAACCTTCATTCGACATTGCAACAGGCAAAAACGAACCAGATTACCATAGGTCATCGATTGAGGCATATCTGCTGCAGAGTGTTGTCTCACGTTGCAGAATGTAGTCTCATGTAGCAAATGTTGTCTCATTGATCGCTTGCCTCTTGGCGGCTCTTAACGGTAAAAGAAATATAATTTTTATTGTTAGTTGCTCTCAAAATAACGCTGAAAACAATTTTATTCTTTGTTTTTTATTACTTTGATATCAATAAACAATAATTTTTTCTTCCAAACAACTAATAAAAAGATTAAATAGAAATATAGTTTTATATATTTATTTATGTTTATAATAATTGTGTAAATAGAAAAAATTGGCAAAAGAATTTGATGAAAGGAGCATAATGTAAGTAGAAGTTAAGTTGTATGATAATTTTGACCTCATTATGTCCTTATGAAGATTGTTATTTTAACAAAATTTTGATAAAGTTTTAAAACAAAAAAAATGATGTGAAACTTTATATGTTTTAAACCAAAACATTAGAACAAAACGTATAAAAAAACAATTCAAAATAGACAAAACACCGTTGAATTCATTTAGATTAAAAATTATTAAAAATAATTTTTATTTATTATCATTTATGAAAAAAATCATTCCATATTTTCTTGTGTTGCATACTTTCATTACTTTCACGTATAACCATCCCCAGTCTCATGCCTAACAGTCTGCGACCGTCGGACCATTCAACTTCAGTGTGTTCCGCAATGTAAATGATAACGACAACAATAGGACAATGATGATGATGGCCATTTGATACCACGTTTTATTACTATCATAAAATGCATCACTACACTTGCACTCATAAAAATGTATTTATTCTTACAACCGAGATTACGATGAGAAAATTATATATAACCCAACTCTATCTACACGTGCAATAACACAACGATAATAAAACATTTTTTTTTATTTTAATAAAATGCTGTATAAGTAAATAAATAAATATATATATATATATATATATATAATTAAAAAAATTAGCATTTGGTATAAAAGTAGTGTTAACCGTTTACAGTGAAAGCACGTTACATTTTTGTTTTCAACAATTATATAATTTTACTTTTTAATATCAATTCATTTCATCAACAAATTATTTACTAAATAAAAACAATATTCAATGAAGGAACAAACCAACCGATTTAGCAAGTGCACCTTCTAGCTATGTGAATGTTAAAAATTATATCGCATTGATTTGGCTCAAATACATATAGAGCTAGCTGATTTAAAAAAAATATGAAAGTTAATAAGGCAAGTAGCAACATTCGCTTGCGACTCGTTAACAAGAATTGAATAAATGGTATTGGAGGGGCACGGCTTTAGAGACAAAATTGAGTATATAACTAGAAATGATATTTCTTTTAAAGACGACACAATTTATGAATCAATTACTATCGAGGTCATTAATACTACGGATGAAAAAATATCATTGTTACGAATGTTTACAGACCACCCTCGTGCGACTTAAGTATATTCATTGATAAGTTTAAAACAATACTAAATTATGTTGCTAATGAACACAAACTTTTTTTAATTGGCAACTTTAACATTGATGTGTGTCTACTTACTCCACAACCGGTGTACGATTTTTAAACTTGCTTTAAATGTTCGCCATCTATCCAATAATCAATATTGTAACGAGATCCACGTCGTCGTCTAACACCTTGATAGAACTTATTTTCATAAATACTACAAGTACTATTTCTAGAGGCACCATTTCATCTGACATTTGATTGTCAAATTATTAATTTAGTTAAAAGCATTTCTTTTTTAAATATCCTTTTCATGATTTTTTTATTATTATCATGAATAAACCTCTTTGAAAAAATCCTATTTAACTCATTAATCACAGTTTCGGCAAATAATAGCGATGATGCCTGTTGGACAAGAACGGGCTCAGTACATTATCCTGGCCTCACTCAATCTTCCTACAATGATGAACAAAGTTGTCCTGAATACTGTCTAAGCATGGAACAATGCAACATTGTTGATTACGACATTGCGACCAATCCGCCATGCTGGGCTCAAACAGCAGAAGGACCAGTCGATAATGGAAATTTAAGGCCTCATCAGACTAATGTCAACTTTATTCTTAATAGGTCGTGCCTAGCGCAAAGTCAAGAAGCTTTTGGTTAGTTCAAAAAATTCATTTAAATTTATATTCAAAGAAAGTTTATGCAATTCGATAAATTTGATTTGAAATATTAATGCTCATTATACAAATCCACGGTACGTGTTTCCATACAACTATACTGTTTTTAATATTTTTATTTAAATTTGTTTGATTTTTTTGTTTTTGTTTGTTAGTTTTTAGTTTAACTTAATTCATATTTTCTTATAATTAGACATTTATATTTTTATTGTTTATATTTATTTATATTTTTCAGTGATCATTTATATTTGTCTTTAAATAAATAAAAATGAAAAGACTTAATATCAAGATATGCGGGATCAGTGAAACACATTGTACGGGAAGTGGCAGGATGACGTCAAATAGATACACACTCTGGTACTGCGAACCAGATATTGGAAACAAACATGAAAAAGGTGTAGTCATAGCAATGGAATCCAAGCTGATTAAAACGGTAACGAATGTGAATTACGTGACTAAAAGAATAATCCAAATACGTGCAAAGTTCAGACATGCCAATATCACGTTCATAAACGTATATGCGCCTGCGAGGATAGTGATAATTTTGCCAAGGAATTTTGCAAGAGGTACTCGACAAAATACGAAAATATGATTGACATATTGATGCTATTAGAAGATTTTAATGCAAAAATATAATGCGATATTAAAACCTGGAGAAAGACCATTGTAAGTCATGGTAGTGAAGAAGAAAACGACAATAGAAGGAGACTCCTGGAGTTATGTTCAAATAATTAGCTTTGCGTCATAAACACTCAGTTCATCCAGAAACCAAATAGAAAGGTCACGTAAAAGTCACCAAATGGAGATATACAGAATTACGAAAAAGAGTGGCTTACTTAGTGATGAAAACGAAAGCTTACTGGTCAGTAGAAATCGAATCTAATCACGCTCTAATAGGGACAAAAATAGAAATGAAGCTACATAAAATGAGTCCGTAAAATTTGATTAAAAGATAAAATATAAGAAGACTAAAAGACGAGAGCGTGAGAGAACCATGCTGCATAGAGATGAAAAATGAAATTGAGGCACTGGAAATGGTAACAGAAGAGTGAGGGTGCGTAGAAAAAGAGTCAAATAGATTTAAAATTGTAATCAAAGAGGTGGCCAAAAATGAACTGAGATTCAAAAACCTAAAATGAAAACATTGATATCGGAAGAGTCTAAAATAGCGACTAATAGAGTGGCAACAAAGGACACCAACAGCAGTGAAGAATTATTCAATGAAAATAAAAAAGTTATTAAGAAAGCAATAGTAAAAATCGTAACAAGTGCTTAGAAGAAATAGCCAGGGAAACAGCAAAGGCGTTAAAAGTGGTAAACAACAAAAAACTATTTGACAATATAAAGAACTTAACCGGAATTTAGAATAGTAAAATTATCACGATTGAGCATATTATTGACAACAGTGGTAAGATAATAGCAGCAAAGGAGAAGGTGATGGAACGTACATTTCAGTGAGTGGCTTAACAGACATGAGCCTAAAAATAAATAATGACACTCACAAAATAAAATCAACTAGCTTACTTATGACAGAGATAGAAGAAGAGATGGCAGATAACATCGATGTAATGGAGGTAAAAATGGCAATTAATAAGATTAAGAAGATCAAAACATGAGAAATCTGCAATATAACAGGTGAATTATTGCAAAACATAGTAGCAGACACGATTAACTTGTTTTACAGGGTAATAAACGTTTCATAGAAAGAAGAAATTATTCCAGAGGATTGGAAAAAAGCAACAATAATTCAATAAATTAGGTAACTCAAGAGAAATAAGCCTGCTCACTGTACCGGGAAAGGTGTTAAAAATAATTTAAAATCGTGATGGTGACACCATAATAAGTCTTTTCAGAAAAAACCAAAGCGGATTTTGGAAAAGTAAAAGATGTTTTGAACAGATTTTTGTGCTAAGAAAGAAAAAAATGAGGTCAATGAAGAAGTTTACATATGTTTCATAGACTTTGTCCAAACGTAGGATTTTATTTGAAAAGAAGGAGCATGGGAAATTTTCAAAAAATATGGGCTACATCGAAGAGTAATTCGATTGATCAAAAATTTATAAAGTACGGTTTAGCAAATATAAGAGTAGAAGGGAAATAATCTGTGTCGTTCCAGATGGAAACTAGTTTCAGACAAGGATGCATTCTATTACCGATCTTATTCACCATCACTCTGGGCAACATATTGATAAAACTGGAAAAGTTTGAAAATCTTGGAAAAAGCGTAGCCCCATAGATATGAAGTAATGGAGCTAAACGACGTTCTATAACTAAAAAGTGAAAAATTCTGTCAAAATATAAACATCAAGAAAACAAAGATAACGCCAGAGACATACGGACTTTGGCCACAGATGAAAGAAAATGGGGAATAAATAGAAACAGTATCAGAATTTATTTATTTAAGAAATCAAACTAACAAGGCAAGTGAAATAGGAAAAAAAATTAAAAAAAGGAAAGCTCTTGCAGGAGGAGTAGACAACACTAGAAGAGATTGCGAAAGACAGAAACGGATAGCGACAAGTCATTTTTGACTCCTTGGATGGAGAAAACAGACAGAAAAATAAAATAAATATAATGGGTGAAAATAGTTGATCTGCCATACAGACACGTTGGCCACTACAAGTACATAACGTACACCGTCTCCAACCACGATCAAAGGAGCATTATAAGTTTTAGGTTAGACACGTTTTGTCTATTACGCTATCCATCAGTAGCCCGAGTAAAATAAACCGCTTTGTCTATTTTTTATCTGAGTAATCCAAATAGAAAAAATTGCAAACAAAGGTGTTTTTAAAGTAATTCACAAAACACATTTTAGTCGCAAGAGATGTACAACTTATTCTGCAGAAAAAAAAATCAAAAAATTGAGTATACATATATATAGAGTATATACTATATATTTTATTTTACATTATATTATCTATTATATATATACTATTTATTGTACATAGATATATGTAAATATGTCGGTTAGTATGAGTCATATATAGTTTTCTATTTTAAAATTCAATATTTTCAGTTGATTCAAACATACCAAATCCTGGCTGCTGGTCAAGAACTCCATTAATACACTATCCTGGTCTTACACAGTCACCTTATCATGATGAGAAAAGTTGCCTAGAATACTGTATTAGTCTTCAACAATGTAATGTTGTTGACTACAACACTGCGGCTAATCCGCCATGCTTTGTGCAAACTGCAGAAAGTCCTGTCGATAATGGAAATTTGAGACCTCATGGAACGAATGTCAATTATATTTTAAATAGATCGTGCGTAATGCCAGGTCAGCCTGCAGTGAATTTAGGTGAGTTCGAAAAAACGTTTTTTATTTCTCTTTTAAAAATTATGTCTAATTAGATGTTTCAGAACATATTTGAAACTATGTAGGCCTGAGGTTTTCTGTTTTAAAATTCAATATTTTTAGTTGATTTAAACATTCCAAATCCTGGCTGCTGGTCAAGAACTCCATTAATACACTATCCTGGTCTTACACAGTCACCTTATCATGATGAGAAAAGTTGCCTAGAATACTGTATTAGTCTTCAACAATGTAATGTTGTTGACTACAACACTGCGGCTAATCCGCCATGCTTTGTGCAAACTGCAGAAGGTTCTGTCGATAATGGAAATTTGAGACCTCATGGAACAAATGTCAATTTCATTCTTGATCGAAATTGTCTATCATCTGGTATTGCTGTTCCAATTATAGGTAATCAGAATTAGAATTGTTTTTTTTGCATCCAGAATCACTAAATTTATTTATTTTGTTTTTTTATATTTTTTTTGACACTTTTTTTGTTTATATCATCTAAAAACTACAAATCAAAAAAGGGTTTGATTTAGCAAAAAAATAAGAGAAATAAGATCAAGATTAAATTTATTTTTGGCATTTTTGTATTAACTCTACATTATTATTATTATTATTACTATTATTATTACTATATTATTATTGTTGTTTTGTATTTAGAATGAGGAAGAATAAAGGTTCATATGATCATTTTTCTGCCTAGATTGACAATTGACAATATTCCCATTTAAGCCGTGAAAATGGTCTCGGGATTCAAATACTTAAATAAAATATACGATTCGGAATTGAAAAATACAAAAGCTAAAAAAGAAATGGTTGCCAAATTGTCACGGCTGCTAAAGATTCCGACTAATTTTAATGTTCCAGCACAAATGAAGTTACAAATTTTAAGAAAATTCATTTCTTTACAATTAAAATTTGAGCTATAGAGCTACAACTTTTTCCTGACATGGATCGTTAATGCTTTGGACAACCTAGTGGTAGAAGCAGTCAGAAATTGGCTAACAGTGCCATTCAGCGGTTGTGTATTAGAGATGTTGGGTCTGCTGTTGATGATTGGATACCAAAATAATGTTTCACTAAAAGACTCTGCGTTGAAAATGAGAATCAAACTCCGCAACTATTTTAAAACAAGTTCAAATACAGAAATTTGATGTCATTGACGGGAAACAGCAATAGACTTCAAAATGTGCGGAATCAACATTTCAGTCGCTAATATTCTTAAAAAAAACCGGATAGATGTCTGTTGGAATCATATTGTTTTTCTGTGAAATCAAGGTACTCTTATCAAATCTGTGACAGCGACATTATCCTCATCTCAAATAACTCATTGGTCCAAAAAATTAGGTTTGCAAGGTTTGCAAGAAAATATGTCATTCAGCAACTACCGATCAACGCAAATCTAAACAGATGGAAAAAACACAAGGCACTATGTCCCGTCCCGTTTGTAGTGCGGTTTGCAAGAAAATATGTCATTCAGCAACTACCGATCAACGCAAATCTAAACAGATGGAAAAAACACAAGGCACTATGTCCCGTCCCGTTTGTAGTGCGCAACAGACAATCAGACAGATGTCCAATTGTGGATTTGAGGCGGCCCTGTTAAGATATACAGAGAGACATAATAAAATTCTATCAGAAATAATTAACTGGTTGATGGCATGTTCTTCTAAGGACTGCCTAATATTTGCAGATATAGTATCGATCGGAGTCCTACCGATGGCGCAACTGTTCAACACTCATTCTGCACAACCGAAAGATAGAGGTAATCTAATTGACAGTGTGCCACGAGACGAATCTGATCCAGTCTAAAATGTACAAACAATCAAAATACAGCAACAGCTTGAAATCATGTTTGAACACCTCCTATAAAATCTGCTCTATTGCATTAAAAACATTTGAAGTTACTCCGATTGGATTTTTTAATACTGTTAAAGTGTCATCGATTAAAACTGATTATTATTATTATTATTATTCATTGCATTTATATAGCGCCCGTTTGAAAAAAAACAATCGTCACAGGCGCTTCAATATATTAAATGCTATTAAGGGCTGAACGGATAGGTTTTCAGCTGTCTCTTAAATTGACTTAAAGCAAAATCACCACTGCTCAAAGTGTTTGGAAGGGTATTTCACAATCGTGGTTTGACCACAGCAAAGTTTTGAGATCCAATCTTGAGGTTTGTCTTTGGCGCACACAAAACATTTGAATCCTTTGACAAATTAATACACATCATTTAAAAATAATTCTCTTATCAACCTGCAACCAATGCAATTCATTCAGTATTGGGCTCACATTGTCAACTCAACTACACCCAACCACAACCTTAGCCGCCCTGTTTTGAATTGACTGCAACATAGATAAATCCCGCTTTGATATTCCGTAATAAAAACTGTTATAAAAATCCAAATGAGCATATATGAAAAAATGAACCAAAAAGTTTGGTTCAAAATGTGTCTTTGGTTAAACATTTTCTCGTTTTTCTCAGCAAACGTTGCTGAAATGTGCAAGATTTAAACAAAAACTTTATTTGCTGGTTCTTCAACAGCTTGAAATCCAAAATAAAACCAAGCACAGTCGCTGAACTAGAAAAATTTATAACATTTTTATTGAATTTAATGGACTTAGCATTCATTTTGGACAACTGTTGCCAGGTGCCTATAGGTAAAAGTTGTGTTTTAGTTTGGTTCATCTGAATATCATTTTGCGCCATCCAAACATATATATAAGACAAACAATTTGCGAGTCGATCTGCAACCGATCCAAGCATTTCAGGCACAGTTTTTGCTACAATCTGGATATCCTAGTGATTGGCCTATTTCATTAACGGACAAAGTAATTAACTCAGTTATTAAACCGTATGCCATTTATTGCGATAGGAACACTGTATAACCGTTTTTAGGTAGATTACCTAGGGCACATATACTAGATAATGAGAATTGTGGTTTTATTATTGCTTTTTTATCTGTGTTTTAACACTTCAATATACAAGAAATTAAACACAAGTTGTTTCAAACCTGTCAAGGCACCATCAACATTTTTTGAGGCAGCGTTAATTTTGTTTATCATATTTGTGCATAAAATAATTTGTAATTTCTTTCTATGATAAATATATTTACGTGGTAGTGGATAAATTAAACTTCTGCCTACACGAGTCTCATATTTAACTGCTACTAAACTAAATAGAGTTACAAAATTTGAAAAGATTATTTTTTTTAACAAATTTTTTACCAGTTTTATAATTTCATTAAAAAATAATAATATATCAGATAAACAAGATGACTTTCCAAGCTTTTATAATTATCCTTGTTGGGTGAAAAGTGTAAGAACAACATATCCAGCTCTGAAAGAAGCACCTTACTATAATATCGATAGTTGCTTGGGATACTGCGTCAGTTTGGACAATTGTTTGGTTGTCGATTTCGACCACAAAGCTGATCCACCATGCTTCGTCCAATCCGCTGCGGCGTCCGTCAACCTTGATAGCCTCACAAGACATCCGAGTAGAGTCAATTTTATGCTAGATAGAAACTGCTTGGAGCCTAATTTTGTGCCATACAGCGTTGGTTAGGAATCAGTTGTAATTTTTAAAAAATGTTTTTATTTAAATTAAAGAAAATCATAAATCACTCTTTGAAACATTAAAGTTATTTTTTGTGATTTATTAACAATATCGGATAAAAAATATTAACTTAATGAACATTAGAACTCTGCTGGGCAAGAAGAGAAAACTACCATTACAAAGGATTGAAGAACATGCCCTACAACAACCTCCCCTCTTGTTTGAACTACTGTGCTAGTTTTGATAGTTGCTTCATGGTTGATTATGACCCCAAAATAACTCCACCATGCTTCGTTTGGGAGGATCAAGAACAGTTTGATCCGCAAAATTTTGAAAATCACACAAGTGCAGACAACTTTTTGTTAGACAGAGAGTGTTTGAGTTATTTCGACTACTCCAAATTCTACAGTTCAGGTTATTTGTTAAAAATTATCAAATATATTTTGTCGCATTTAAAAATAGGATTACAATTAAATATAGTGCAATTGAAAAAAAGTTGTTGAATTATTTTAACCAAAATAAAATAAAAAGTAATGACGTTTTTTATAAATTTTAAACTTGATCACTACATGTTATTCAAATATTTAAAACATAAACAAAAATTTATTTTTTGATTTTTGCCTATAATTTCAAATCGAGCTGCCAATTACAATATTTTTTTCAATAATAATCATTAGGTAGCCCAAGAAGGACTCAATAGCTAGAGCGTCTAGTCGTTTGACCTGGCTAGAAGTCAGATACAAATAGCCGCCTTAAAAAACACTAGAATACGTTATTTTGCACGCCTATTATGCATATGACCAGTGTTTTTCAAATTTTTCAGTGTTTTGGGAGGCGTCGCTGAACAAAGAGATTAACACCATACTAAATTTCAATGATTAATGAACAATCATTATAATTTAATGTAAAGAGCTCATTGACTGTTTATCTTATATGAATTTCACAAAATAAATAATTTTTGTCACTGATTATCCTAATTTTTTTCTTAAAACATTGAAAATATTTGATAATAACAATAAAAACTATTAATTAATTTTATAAACTACTGATAATTTATTAATTTATTAAAATAATTTATTAATAGAACTTTGTTGGACTGTTAACGAGAACTCTAAATATTCTGGGTTGGAAAAGGCCAGCTACAAAACAGAGGATTCCTGCCTCAATCATTGCTCCGATTCACCAAAGTGCAGCGTGAGTTAAAATCTTGCGCTAGTGATTATTAGTTAAACTTTGTTGATACATTTGTTACTTTTCACATTTTAAAAGATGTTCACTGTTTTAGTCATGAAAAAATTTTCTTTTTAGATTGTAGATTACAATCCAAAAGATAATCCTCCGTGCTGGATTCAAACCGATGGAAATGCTGTCAATCTCAGCAATTTAAACTCTAAAGAGTCAGTTACCAACTACATTTTAGACAAAACATGTGAATGATATGGAGATATGTTTAAAACTTCACAACTTATGTAGACACAGTTTTTGATAATTATGAACAATAATGAATAATGGGTATGAATCTGTTCTGGTGTTATAGTTGATTTTTAACTTCTCCAAGCTATAAAATAAACAGCATCTTTTAATAAAATTTGACTGGGTCGGTCGAACAAGCTAGTTGCGAAAACATTTTGCTCGATCAACATTCACCTACCCCGATCGAAAAATTGAAATAAAATCATTATCTAAAGTGAAAGCCTCAATATCAGAATTTTCAATCTTAACAAATCTCTGGTTAATTTTTTAGTTAAGTTGTTAAGGTAAAACTAGTGTTTCTCATTGATTTTATTGGAACATGTGTTTTTCATCTTCATGCCTAAATCAATGGCATGCAGGACACCAATTTATCATCCAATCGACAACAAATGAAGCTAACGTCTGCATATGTTTAAATTATCTTGGGGACTCGTGTTGGGTGCGAAACTGCATATTTTATTTTTGAATGTTTTCATAAAGTTCTTGTACTTTTTTATACTGGCTTTTTACATGTTTAATTACTCTTTATTTTTTTGTCAGAGCTTATGGGTTGATACTTAAAGTACAAACACTAGTTAAGAACTGCACTCTTCTTTGTATCCTTTTCATGTAGATCTGTAATTATTTCACGTAAATAAACCTGTCGAAAAACACCATCATAACAAAACATCAATAGGAAGGAAGGTCTCAGTAAAAACGACTTGCACGTTCAAAAAAGTTGATTACAATCATAAGAGTAATAGAACTGCAGTAGAAAACAACTAACGATTCAAACACACATGTCGAGACTTGGTCCACACAAAGCTAAGCCAGCCAGCCAAAAAATAAAGTCAGAATCAGTAAAAACTGTTCCAAAAAGTTTATTTTATTTTAAAGTGGCAAATAAGTCCTATGATGATGGTTGATGGGTTTTTTTTTGCTTACTTGTATATCCCTAAGTTAATATGTTTTCGTAACAGAATTTGTTGGGTGTAGGACGCCAAGAATAACGATCATTGTTAAGAAAACAGATGTTATTATTATAAGGAATTGTTGATGTTTACCTGTTGATTTGTTTTTGTTATTAATGTTGCCGTTGTTGTTGTTGTGGTGGTTGTTTATCGTTGTCAATAATGTTGTTATTGCTACAAATGTTGTTATGGTATAATGCTATATATGCTTTTATATGCTTTAAACAGTTATGAATGCTTTATGTGAGCTTATATAGGCCATATGTAATTTAAAATTTGCTTAAATATGCTGCGTATAGATGTTTTCTACGCGCTGTACGTAGCTATTAATATTATTATATGTAGAGTTTATATACTGTGCCCGTTCAAGTCTCACAAGCGCCATTTACCACAGGGGCGCTTTGATTCTTTTTCTAAAAACAGTCTCTTCAGTATCATTTATTTTCAGTTCTGTTAGCAAGTTATTCAACATCATTGGGTCGTACACGGCGAAACTTATTGAAGATGTTGATAACATAACCAGCGGTACCTGAAAATCATTATTCCTGTAGGACCTCAAAATTCTCCCACCTTCGGTCACTTAGGTTTTCTTGCATAAATACATTAGGTGTTTCGGTATTTCACCTTTGACACATCTTTTCATCACCACCAAAACATTGAAAACAATTCTGCACTCAATTGGCAGCTAATGTAATTTGTGAAGTAGTGGCGTCATGATCATATTTTTTTATTAGAGTCTTTGCCGCTTAATTTTGAATTGATTGCAGTCCGTTTAATGTTAACTTTGAGCATCCGCTAAGTAAGCTGTTGCAATAATCAACTCGACTGACTACGAAAGGCTGCATCAAAAGTTTTGTTGTATCCACATCAAGAGAAGTTCTGATGCGACAGATCTGTCAAAGCTCGAATGAACAATTCTTGATGATATCGCCAATATGCATGTTTAACATAACATTGTTTAGTGTACCATCCAACCAAAAACCGAAATTCTTTACCACATCGGATAAAAGCACCATTACTGGCCAAAATTTTAGGCCTTCAACATTGATCTTTAAAAGTTGCTGTCTAGTTACAATTAACATTACTTGTGTTTTGTTCTCATTCAATTTCAATCTATAAGCGTCCAACCAATTTTAAATGTACAGTAGTTTTTCTGACACTGATTTGACCATTGTTGTCACCGATCCCACGTCAGCAGCACAGGTCATTATGTCATTAGCGTATGAGTATACATGTAGATCATCATGTTTTATCAATAGCACAATTGCTAAACATGAAGTGTAAAAAATAGAAAGGTCCCAGCACTGAATCTTGAGGGACTCCACTCTTAATTTCCGTCACCGCTGATGATTGTCCTTCTCAAAAAAACTTCAAAGCTTCTCTCACAAACAAATGAGATTACCCAACCAAGTAACTTGCTTTTCAAACCAAATTGATTTTTCAAAAGTTGATAAAGAAAATTATGATTGAAGCAGTTAAAAGCTGCACTCATGTCCAGAAGTGCCAAGAGAGACACGTTTTTCTTATCAACAGCCTCATCAATAGACGTTTTTGCGTTGTCTCTGTTGAATGATAGGCATTTGCGCATACGGCATTAATTTCTGTTTGTTTAAATGCTGCACTAATTGTCGTACAGCCACTCTTTCCATTACCTTTGACAAAAAAGTTAGTTTGGAAACCGGACTTCAGTTACTTAGAACAGACGCGTCCAGCCTGAACATTTTCAACAACGGTGTAACAATTGCATGCTTGGGCAACTTTGAAAAAAGTCCATCTTTTAAAGATGCTGAATCATGCCAGTTATGAACAGCGAAAGAACATCCAAAAATTTTCTAACGATGTATGTTGAGACAGGAAGACTGATACACATGCTTTAAATACGCTGCCATGCGCCTGTATTTGCTTTATTTAATATAATTATAAATGCTTCCATGAAGAGGTGCATCTTACCAATGCAGTAGTAGCAGTAGTAATAGTAAAAGCAGAAGTAGTACTATTAGTAGCGCAGTTGTATTAGTAGTACTAGTAGCAGCTAGTACTAGTAGCAGTAGTAATTATAGTAATAATCATTATCATCATCGTAATCATAATTATCATGACCCAAATGGACTGACACGTCTCAATGCATCGTCATTTATTAGTTATGAATTTTTACATTTTCGCATCCGACTACTAATTTATTCATTTTCTACCGATTCCCGTTTGTATCGATCTGGTCATTAATAATACACACACAACACAAACAAACACACTCATACATGCTAACACACACGCATGCATTCATAAGAATAAAACATAGAAATTTAGCATATATGTATTGAGCCATAGCATTAAAAACGAAGAGTTTGTCGTTATATTCTATTTTATTTATAGTTATATTTATTATTTAGATGGCTGGCTGGCAAACTTAATGAAGCAATTGTGTGACGTCATCATTATTCTTACCTCTGGCAGTGAGACAATTTTAAAAATGGCTCGTCTTTGTATTTTACATATACATTTTATTTGTATGTTCACGCATGTGTGTGTGCGATTATATTATATTGTGTGTGTGTGTGTGTTTGTGTGTGTGTGTGTGTGGTGTGTGTGTGTGTAAGGTTAGGTAGGTAAAATTTAAAAAATATAAAAATATAAATACAAAAAATTATGGAAACGTAGTTGAAAAAATTTGTATCCACCTTTTTTAAAAAAGCGTCTCTTATTAGTGGAAAGCTCCCTCGCCACCTCAAAGCAGCCACAAACGATTGAGTGAACAAATAAACGAAAACAGAAATCTTAAAGTATGCCCGCAAAAAATGATACGATTTTTTACGTTAACAAAAATTATAAAGAGATGAAATGTAGATAAGAATGGACAACAAAAGCGCACCTCAGATAAAAAACAACTAGCAATTGATAAAATTGATGTAATACGGAGTACTTTGAAAGAGCTCAAGGGTGCAGTTTAAAATCAATGTTGTTGTTGTTGTTGTTGTTTTTCATCGTTATCACTTTATGTTACTGTTATAATTGTTTTTGTTGCTGTTGTTATTGTTGTTGTTATCATAATACATCATTCACTGACGTGGTGAGATTCGCAGTGTTTTTTCTTCTCATCAATAACTGTTCACCGATGACACGATACGAAGCAATATCGAAGCAAATGCTCTCGTAAAATAAAAAAAACAATTATGATATAACGATTCGTAAAAAAAAATTATCAAGAAAATTATCAATCCTTGGAAATGAGTTGCAATAAATTGTTGAGCCGTTATTAAGTGAACACGAATGAACATTACCTGTTTATTACAAATTGTTTTTTGAATTATTTTTAATTTTCTTATTATTGCTATCATTTAAAAAACTTTAGTATTTTTTAAATAAATTATACTAATAATACTACTTTCAAAAGTAGAAATCCAAACTGCGTTAAAATTTAATTTGAAAGTTTCAGATATAAAGGACGAACTTTTTTGTTGATCAGCAGATTTAAATGTTATCCCCAACTTATAACTTTACGAACTGAATGAAAACATTTTTAAAAATCTATTATAAATATAATAATACAAGTAAAAAATATTCAATATACAGTATTATCAAAAAAAACGTAAAAAGAAATAATGTTAGATATGATTATTCTTACCGATCTAGCATTCACTTTACCAGCCAGAGTAACACGTGGCTGGCTTATAACTAACAACTTTATCTCATATTGCGTGCCGAGGCATTTTATGTTGCATCTTTTTAAATGTGCGTCTTTTTCACATTTCGTCGTAAAATAATCACATTGGTCGATAGAGATTGCGATAAACACCCAGAAAAACAGGTAGCAATAACAATAATAATAATAAAATTTACAGTTAACTCTATGCGAGCATTACAAAAGGTATTGCTATTATTAATATTATTACATTTATTATTATTCTTGTTGTTGTTGTTATTGTTGTTGTTATTGTTGTTGTTTTTTATGGTGTTGTTTTGCAAAAACACCAACGACGTCGGGTATATAATTCTTTGATGGAATATTTTCAAACGAGTTTTGTTGAGTTGAGATATATCGGAAATTCTAGACCGGTGAGTGTGTGTACTGTTGATCTGTTGGATAGTTGGATTTGGTTGAATATGTAACTCGAAAGAATAAATAATCATTTAATAGTATTATTATCAATAAACCAAAAATGACTTGATATGTCAATTTTGTATGAAAAGTTTTTAAAATTTGAGAAGAAAAAATTTTTGTTGATTCAATTGGTGAAACGTACTATTTTGCAAATATGTGTGTCTAGTTGTCTGATCGAATGATTATAAGTCAATAAACACTGGAAACTATTAGTTTTATTGACATCTGCTTGAAAAAAACAATTTGATCAAAAGGATTCAATAATTTAATTAATTGTTAAAATTTAAAAATATTTATTTTAGAAGTTCTGGAGAGAAAATGAGGAAAACATTAGTGCTGTTAACAATCCTGGTGGCGTGTGATGGTCACATAGGACGTGGTGGATTTGGAATGAGAGGAGGATTTGGATGGGGAGGAGGGGGCCATAAAAGCCACAGCCACGAGCAAAAAAATATTTGTAAATTTCAAATTTTATTTTAAAATTAAACATGATTATAATTATTTTTGTCGTGGAAATGTGTTTAATACAAAAACATTATTTAAGCTATTATTGACACTTATTTTAATCCATAATATATATCCTATTATATTTTCTACGAGTTCAAAATAACAAATATCTAATTCAACTAAATTGGTTTTTAGTCTTTTTGGCAAAGGTTAAAATTAATAACTGGATTTTTTGAAATTATTCTTTCAGTGGCCCCTCTATTTGGCCTGTTTGGTGGCCACGGAGGACATGGAGAACACAAGAGCAGAAGTTGGGACCATGCGCCTGGTAGGGTTTCTTTTCCTTGATTGTTATTATTTTATTATCATTTATATTGTTTGTCAGAGTTATATTTGATTTGATTTTAATGATTTCAAAATGGAAGAAAAATTAAAACATTTTTTGTGAAAATCTACATAAAATGAAATGGTTGACAATGGCTTAAACGAGGGGCTTGTTCTCTTGCGACTTAATATTTTTCTCGCTTCATGAGTCCCTACTTAGGCTTAGATGTTCCAAAACCAAAACACTTTTTTACTATTGTCACACCGTTCCTTTTTTTTCTCGAATTTTGAAATGAAGTGCCAAATATTTTGCACTTTTTGGAGCATAAGCTCGCTATTTTATAATCATTATAATTTTTTGCTACTTTAGTTCATGGCTTTGTTTACTATGTTTGTCCAATCTAAACTGAGCGTTTGTCGATAACTCTACATTTAAAAAAGTTTTTTGAATTGTTGATCTTCAGAGTTTTTAATTCAAATCCGCAAAGAAGCAGCCATCGTATGTGACATTTACTCACCATAGGTCGTAGTTTGACATTAGGAATACTCTTAGAGAGAAATGTTCTTTAATGTGTTAAATTCTCCACACAAACCATCTCCATTCAATGCAATATTTTAAGATTTGGATAATAATAATAACGTCCTTTGTATAATGTCATAGGTGTCTGGATGGAGATTGTCGACGATCGATCATGTTGTCGATATATTTTAATCTTCAAATATAATTTATAAGTTTAAAACAGTATATAGCTGTGAAAGCAAGTTAGCTACTATCAATTAAATACCTTCTTGAACTCCTCAATTAAATGTATAATAAGCATTGGTAAACCCAACAATTGCCTTATTTACTAACATTGAATCGTTGAGGGCGTTTTATGACTTCATTATAATTGACAGTTCAATAAAATTTATTTTATAATTATTTACAAAAATTAATGCGTAATTCTAACAATAGAGATACAAATACTCTTTTTTAAGTTGACAAAAACCTGCCTGCTTCTCAATGCTGGACAAAAAGTCCACTCATTCATTATCCTGGCCTCACACAATCTTCTCACCACGACGAGGCCAGTTGCCTCAAGCACTGCATCAGTCTGAAGCAATGTAACATTGTTGATTACGACATTGGTACCAATCCACCATGCTGGGTGCAAACGCAGGAAGGACCCGTCAGGAAAGAGACCTTGAAATCTCACAGAACAAATGTCAACTACATTTTGGATAGAAAATGTTTGGCACCAACTGATATACCAATTGTTCCAGGTTAGTCTTCAAAAATGCTCTTATTGAAATTCCTATCTGTAACGATTGTAATTTAATAGAAATTGTAGCTATCAATTTCAATACATTGGAGCTCTAACGGAATTTGGCTCCGGCTCCACCCAAAATTTGGGCCGGATTTCGTTTCAAAATTGTCATTCAAATTTGAACATATATGTATATATTATTATACGAAATTATTCGAAAATTTGTATAGCGCTAATTACAAACAAAATGTTTTTCAAAAGCACTGTCTAAAAAAAAACAAAAAAAAACAGTTCAATTGCTACAATAAACCAAATCTTATAATGAAAACAAAAATGATTTCAATAATTTCCTGAATGATTTTTCTGTCAGTTCGGGCTGTCTTAGTAATTTTGGTAGACTATTCCAAAAATATATATTTGTATATATCTATGTGTTGGTGTATGTTTGTATTTACGCATTGTACATTCAGTTGTAAACAAGTATGTGAGTGTGTAATAATCAATAAACGTGTTGTAAATATGCAAGATGATCTGTTAGCGGGAAAAAATACGAATGTATTGCTTGGATCATATGATTGATTTGATTATCTTAATTATTTACTCGATTATATTTTAATTATTTTTAAATTATGAGTTATTAACATCAAGTGAAAAATTTCTTTCAAAATGTTAATGATGCATGCACGTTTACGATAGAATTTACGAAAATAGATAAAGGAGTACTGATTCAATTTAAATCAGATTTAAATTAATTTGTTGAGTTATTGAGGGAGATATTTTATGAAAAGATTTTACGATAGGTTTGAGACCAGTATAGGCAAGCTAATGAAGCCATAGTCCCTGGTTATAACATAAAATCCAACTGATTCACAAACCCGGCTTCGGCCGATTTGTTTGCAGATTCGATCAAATCCGATATAGCCCTAATTTATATCTAACAATAAGAACTGCAATGACATATAGGAAGTAAAGTACATTGCATTGATATCCATTTATTTTTTTACATGCATTCCATATAGTAATCTTTTTTATTTTTATCATATTTTTCTTGGGTCATACTTTTCGTTCATAATATACCAACTAAAACATAGGTGCTACTCTATGAATGGTTGTAATTTTTTATAAATTTCCAAAACAAAAAAAACTTTGCATCCATTGGTAATACTGACTGGTTTGGTTTATCTCAAGATGTTTCTGTTTTCTGAACAAATTTTGTTAAAATGCTGCTTCACTTAATGACAAAGTTTGAGAATACTGAACAATTTTTACAGCAAAAAATTAAATTCCTAATATGTATAATAGAAAGTTGCAACCTGTGTCTGAACCTTTTTTAATAATAGTATAAATTATGGATTTGTATAATAGTTAATTGACACCGATCTTTTAACTATTAATGAATAATTCAATTATTTAAGAAACCGAAAATAGTACTCGTGTTTGACTACTATAATTCATTCATGTACAATGTAAAATTGATTAAATGATAGAGTTTTCGCTATCCACTTCTTTTTCAGATAGTTTACAATTTACTTGAATTGTTGATGCCGATAAATTCCTATCCCTGATGCGGAAGACTTCGGCCAGGAATTTTTACTGACGATCAAATCGAAAAATTTACTATAAAGCTAAGACGGAATAAAATGAACGATTGATCTTTATTTTCATTTTATTTTCACATTTTACGTGTCAAAGAAACACATTTTTTTGGCATTTGATCAAATGTTAAAAGCTGCGTGGAAAGACATGTTGCCATCTACATCATCACGAACACTGTCTAACATTCCACTTTTTCCAACATTTCTGAAATGCTGCTGCAGATATTTAAGACTGGAGCACTTATTTACACTTCAGTATAAATAAATAAATAATAAATTATTATTAAACAAAGTTGTAATACAGTAAGTTTTGAAGGCTAAATTAATCCACTTATTTTTATAGACCCTAAATCATATGCCTATATGTTCCCTTAAGTAGAATATTGTATGGAATCGTTTTATGAGTGCTCTTTTTACACTATCACTCACGTTTACATTTCCTTTTTCGAGGAGTTCATTTTTCAACGTTTTTTAATCATTTAGTTTTTCCATAAAAGCAAACTTTTTAAAGGAAAAAATTTTTAAATTTGTCATAAATGCTAGTTGTAAGTGACTGAATGTTCTACAACGGAATCGAAATTTTTATGACTGTGAAGAGACGCGGAAAGAACAGATTAAATATTTAGGGTGTATTAAAAAACTGCACTATCTTTTTATAAATTCAGGTAATTATAATTCATAAATTAAAATATTAACCTACACTTATAATGAAAAAATTTTAAGTTATCTCTGCAATATCAGCAGAAATGGCTTCATGGTGTTTTTAGAGTCTGGTTTGTAGTGGAGTGGACGCAATGTTTTCGGTATCAGTTTAGTTAACGTTATAATTTTTCGTTGGCGCAATTTCAATTTACATTTTTTACAAAATTTGCCTGTTTACATTAATGTAATAAATGAAAATTGCAATTGTTGTTATTACATTGTTATTATTATTTTTTATTATTATAAAACTTGTTCATTCAATGGGTTTTTTATTTATTTACTCATTCAGAATCAGTATTAAAATCTACTTAATAGCTATTGAAATCACTCATTCAGAATCAAATCCTATTTTAATCGTATTGTCATTAAATTTTTTATATTTATATGTTGTTTGTTCACACTCGCCACTCTTAAAGTGGGTAAAGTTTTCCAACCTTCATCATCCACCCTAACTTTATACTGCAAGAAATGTTGGTTGCATTTTTGTTTTGGACGGTGTGGTGGCTTAATGGTTAAGGTCGCTTGGTGATGTTGTCTGGTGCAGTCACCGGGTTCAAATATGAACGAAAAATCCCCGCCTTTTACTTACTTCGTGTGTGATGTATCCTTTAGCCCGTTTCCATACACGCTGTTTGCGTGTTTTTGTACCTCTGAACATAGGAAGAGCGTAACCAGGAAGAGTGCTATAGACTTTTAATCCTTTAACGCTTATGACTCCATAACCGTTGTTGGTATACTGAATTATTTGCTAATGCATTTTCATGTATTTCCATTTTCAAATTATTTTAGTTCTCTTATTTTTTTATTATGTACTGGTTGTTTTTATATGCACTGCTTTTTGTTACAAATTTTGTGTTGTCAGTGTTGGATTTTTTCATGTATACAAATTAGCAAAAACACTTGATTTTCTCCTTTTGGGTCGTTTCCAGAAATGAGAATAGAAATTTTAGTAAAAAAAACTTCACTTTTAATGATTCGACCGCAATGAATTATTTTGCAAAGTCAAGAGTATTGAAGAGAAACATGCCAATTCAAACTGCTGGACAGTAAGTCCAAAGATTCATTACCCTGGCCTCACTCACTCGCCCTACAATGACAAGAACAGTTGTCTCGAGTACTGCATTAGCTTGAAAGAATGTAACATTGTTGATTACGATGTTGGAACCAAACCTCCATGCTGGGTTCAAACAAAGGAAGGACCTGTCAGAAGAGAAACTTTGAGACCTCATAAATCAAATGTCAATCATATATTGGATAGAACATGTTTGGCAACTCCTCCTTCACAGTCAGAGCCAAGTTAGCTATTATAAATATATAAAACTATTTATATTTTTTAAATGGTGATTTAAAATTTAATTTCAAAGTTTTAAAAAAGTCTAAACATTTGAAAATTATTTAAGTTTGTACAAGAAAAACTTATTCGTACTTACATTTTGACGCAAGTTGGGTTTATTGAAACATGAAATTTATTACAAAAATTACCGAGAAATGTTCTTTTGTTGGTGACTTCATCAAAGCTCCTAGCCATGCCTCTTGACATTCTATCGAATTTTGTAACTTTTTTGGTTTGAACTTTTCAGAGTCAAAAATTTTAGTCGCGATCCACTGTTTTATTTTTTCATTTTATTCCAGTTTTATTTTTTTGGTTTATCAATTAATCATATGTTGCAATGTGTTTTCGATAGTCCGTTTTTTTTGTTTTTGTTTTTTTTTAATTTGTTTGTTTAACATGTCATTTTAGAAATTTGATTTGGTTTATATGGTTGAACAAATTTTTTTGTCTTTTCCATTTTTGTTGATACATTCAACTTATTTTTACTTTTCATACTTATGCATTTTTTCAATTATTTTATTTACATGTATATTTTACTTTATATCATTCAATTATGTTTTCCATTTTAGTTATACAATCTTATGTTGGTTCAGTTTTTCGGCTGATGTTCTTATTGCAACGGGATTGATTAGATAAATAAATAAAAGATTAATAAAACAATGATCTTTTGGTACGTTTTATCAGCATTTTAAAATAGCGTATCATTGAACTTTTGCAAATTTTATTCAATGGGTTTACATCAAAACAAAATCATAATGATTAGACTGAATAAATATTAATGTAAATAGTTAAATAACTAACCAATTTTGTTAGCAGTTATAAGAAATTAAATAAATGATCGAGTTATCTAAGAGAGATAAAGGTAAGCGAATAAAATTTATAAAATCATCTCGCATCGTATCGTATCATTTGAAAATAACAACCGTTATTTACGAAGGGTGTTAAAAATGCATGCGTGATGGTTTTACTTTTAGACACCACAGTAATTTATCTACTACAACGAAATTGACGAATATTGAAAAAATTGTTTATTCTTGCACTCCGCTCCACGCTGGGTCAAAAACAATCTCTCTTTTTCCAATCCGTTTAACATCGAAACTGGATGCTTAAGTTTGTGATTTTGGTAATAATTAAAATGACTTTGGGCTCATTTATTTAAACTAATTATAGCATTTAGAAAACGCTTCTAAAAAAATTAAATTTTTCGTTAGTTTTGAAAAATTACAAATAAGTGACACTTGCTTCTGTTTAGTAAATCGCCTGTGACTTGTTTTTAGTCTGAAAACCTTCAAGTGCTTTTAAAACTTTAAATTAAAATTAATATGTATATGTACGTTTTATGGTTTATTTTAAATATAACCAGAAATTATGCCGATGTACCACGATTACCCCTGTTGGATGAAAAAGCTGAAAACAACATATCCCGGTCTTCTTCAGGCTCCTTATTACAATATCGATAGTTGCTTGAGATACTGCGTCAGTTTGGACAATTGTTTGGTTGTCGATTTTGATCACAAAGCTGATCCACCATGCTTCGTCCAATCCACTGCGGCGTCCGTCAACCTTGATAGCCTCACAAGTCATCCGAGTAGAGTCAATTTTATGTTAGATAGAAACTGTTTGGAGCCTAATTTGGTGCCATACAGCGTTGGTTAGGAATTGGTTATATTTCCAAAAAATTGTCGTTTTTTAAAATTTATAAAAGTTATAATTTACATTTTAAAACATTGAAATTTTTGCAATTTATTACCAGTATTGAATAATAAAGTTGTTTATTCATCAACGTTAGAACTCTGTTGGGCAAGAAGAGAGAACTACCATTACAAAGGATTGAAGAACCTTCCTTACAACAGCCTTATTTCTTGTTTGAACTACTGTGCCAGCATTACAAGTTGCTTCATGGTTGATTACGATCCCAAAGCATCTCCACCATGCTTTGTGTGGGAAGATCAGGAACAATTTAACCCACAGAATTTTGAAAATCAGGATAGCACTGACAACTTTTTGTTAGACAGGAAGTGCCTTAGTTATTTTAACTACTCCGAACTCTACAGTTCAGGTTATTTGCTGCAGATTATTATTCAATTTAAAATTCGTTAAAATTTCAGGTTTGTTAGTGATATAGCTGCGTAAATAAATAAAGTACAACAAAAATTCACGAAATAGGACACTTTAGCTAGGACTTGTGGTAAATGGTGTTGACCAAGTTCAAATTTCTCAAGTTATAACATTATGTTGCTAAGTACAAACAAAGAGTTTAATTAAGTTATTTCTATATTTATTAGTTTCAAAAGTTTTAACTTTTATATTTCAGAATTGTGTTGGATAGTAAATGAAAAAACGTACTACCCTGGCTTAAGTCAGGCAAATTATGCGACAGAAGATCTGTGTTTGAATCATTGTGACAATACTCCAGCATGCAACGTGAGTTAAAACATTACAAAATAACATTTACTTGAATTTCTATCTAATTAATCAACAATAATTTTTGGTAGAGTTATTCATTCACAAAAGATTTTAAATAAAAATTGTGTACCATCTAATATTTTGTTTTATTCACTCTATTAGAATATTTTTGCTAAAATTTCTGAAAGATAATTAAAATTATTTTAAAATAAAGATTTTATTTTTATGATCCAAAACAAACTAGCACGTTATATGTAAAAATAATTTTACGGATAAATTTTATTTTATAGATCAAAATTATTTTTTGAGCAATTTTATTTTCTAGATAATACTAGTTAGTTAATATATAGACCAAGATCAATACTAATTTCAGGTTGCGGATTTCATTCCATCGGACAACCCGCCCTGCTGGGTACAAACAAGTGCAAGTGCAGTTGACATGAACAACTTGAAAGAAAAGGCTTCAGCAACCAATTACATCTTAGATAAAACATGTGAATAACTTTAAAATTGGTTGATCATATAAATTTTCAAACAATATAAAATTAAAATGTTGGTGAAAATTGTTTAGGGGTTATGAACAAACTTAAAATTTATCCGGTAACATTTGTTATAATTTTTTAAAATTTTGTTCATGAATAAATCATTGAAATTGTTAATTACCAGCAATGCAGTTGTAATGTTATTTAACGATGGTTTGTTGCTAACGTATGCACCCAGCTCTGCGTTTCAGTGCTACGACTCGAATGCAATTAATATCTCGAAAGTTTATCGAAATAAATAAATAATATCTATCTATGATATTTGTCTTAAAAAAAATTGAACTTAATATTTGGCGCTAGCTAAAGTGACGTCAGAATTTTTGCATTCAAATTTCAGCATTCAAAGAACCTAGAACATTTATTAATATAATGAGAGTGCGAAGACTACACTTCCAAACTGTCGCACACCGTTGACGAACATCTGAAAATGTTTTTGCGTGTTTGTAGGATATACGCAGACAGGATGCAGATTTTGAAAGCAAAGCTATCAAATTTTTTTTATTAAAATTTTCATAACTATCGATGAATCGCTAACACAAAATCAAAATTTGTCAGACATGGTAACAGAATTTGATAAAAACTTAGTTGCAGAGCCGTTTTAAGGTCATCGTAGGCCCAAGGCACTTTCAAAATCGTAGGCCCTCTCCGGCTTCATTTTTAATATTTTTCGCGATCCGGCTTTGTTTTTAATATTTTTTGCGATTTGAAATCTAAATAAACATTCAGGATTATTATTTTTTCTATGCAGACTATAGTCTCTATGCAAGCACCGGAATAACATCATGAGGTTCGCATTCGTTGTTTATAGCTAATCCTGTGTTTCTTTTTTCTTAAAATTTTCAAAAGTAACGAAAGTAATTTTAGATAACCAAGTCTAATTCATGTTTTCTGGCTTTTGTAGGCCCTTGAAAATTCCGTATGCCCTAGGAACAGTGCCTACTGTGCCTAGTTGATAAAGCGGCCCTGAACTCAATTGATAAATTGATAAAAGTTGATAATTATTTCAAAGTTTTTAATTAAATTAAATTAAATTTTTTCTCTGAATGAAAACAATCAAATTTTTTTAAAACATCCATTTAGAGACGTTAGTTGAAAAATAAATAAGCAGTTGTTGGATCAGCATATTTTTACAAACCGTTCTGAAGTTCCGAATGAAGGTTATTTATAAGGGTTCGCATCATTGTCCATGTTTAAAACTAACTTATATAATTGTTCTTAGAAAAATAAATCGAAAATTAAATAGCTTCAAAGCAGGATGGGCAAACTTTTTGCTGTGAGGGCCGCACTGAGAACTATTTTGACCTTGAAGAGCCGCATATGTACTTAAATAGCTAATTATTTCAACCCGAGGGGGAATATATTATATTAAATTTTAAAGCTTGTTTGGTTTCTACGATCTAACACCATTATAAGTTACAATTTTACAATAGTAACATACACGATACCATTGAACGTGAAGTTTCAGTGGCATTTTTTTCGATGATTCAAACGGACAAGCCTTAGCTCAGCGTGCTTGCTTCCAAATCTAATCTTAAAATTTTAGTTTTACAGAACACAATTATCACTCCATGCTAGTCTACAATATTTTTCGATATTTAAAAAACTTTCGATACATTTTAAATCTGAGTAGAAATATTTTTTCGAAATGGATTTTGTTAAAATTTAAAAAAATAGTTGTAAAAAATGGAAAGCAGTAAAAAAATCTCATTATTAAAATGAAAAAAAACTGGTTTTTCTAAAACGTGCTATTTCAGACATTGGTGAACATCAAGATATTGCATGAATCCAAGTTTGCAGTTTTTACTTCTTCATGAAGCTTTAAAAAAACAAAATTAAAAATTTAGGGTACATTTATGTCGCTCATAAATTAACTAGCAAAAGAAATTATTTATTAAAATGTATTTAAAGTGTAAATGGTTAAGTCAAAATTTAACTTTATGAATTGAACGGCAATAATTTTAATCAACTATATTTTAAAATTAATTATATTGAATCGAAAACATTCAGACGACTTAAAGAAAATGAAGGGAAAAAACCTTTTGAATGAAAGTTTTAATTGGATCTTGTCCTTCAGAAATTTTTTCAGTGCTGCATTTGAGCATCAAAGAGAGCAGCCAGTTTCGCTTTGAATCTTCTCTGTTGTGACTATTAATTTAAAAAAAACATCTGAATTTCAACAAAATAAAGAACATTTTGTATAATTTTATATAGTATATAATTTTATATAATTTTATATAGTACAGTTTTATATAACAGCATTAAAAAGATGCCATAGGTATAGAGGAAACAGAAGGAAATTGAAGGAAATTTTTTAAACTAAGTCGGTTTATGTTCATAATGAAAAAATATTTAATGTCAACAATTAAATTAAAGTCCTGATAACAATTTCTATATCCCATTTTTCAAACAACCTAATCTTCATCTAGATATGTTTTACTAAAATCTTTTACAAAATCTATCTAAAACATAAAAATCTATTCCAAAGAAAGTTTTATAATAGTCGGTAATCAAATTAATCCAATTTATCTTCAAAAATTTAATTTTAACAGTGTGGCACTTGAACCTTGATACAAAAACAAGTCATTTCATCATACAGCATCACCATTTATTCATTACCAACATCCTACGAACCACTATTAAAGGTTTGAAATGTTTTGATTCGACTAAATTCTTAAATTTAACAAATCTTAACTAGACTAACGAAAATTATTAATTTTTTCGATGAAATTTTAAGCATCACTATGAAGTAAAAAATACAAATTCAAGAGAAACCTAACAAAACAAAAATTAATTGCGATTGAAACAAATAACTCAAAATAAAAATAGCATTAACTAACAATTCCTTTTCTGAGTAAATGACAACAAATTTATTGCTTGTGACTTCATTCAAGTGGATTTTTAGACTATTCATAGCCTTTTCATAAACATGGATAGATTCTAAAAAAAAGTAATTATTATTTAGTTACGCATTAAACAGAGCAAGAACAATGAACAAATTTGTAAAGTTTAATGCAACTGTTCTGTTCAACAAATACAAACAGACAATAAATAATGTAAAATTGCAGTTGAGTGTAGCAAAAACGGCTGAATAAAGATCCGAAAATACTGGGTATGTACTGTTGAGTTAGAGAAAAGTTTGGGAAATTGGTGGGACTGAGAAAATTGACAGATTTGGAGAACAATTGAAAAGTTTCATCTTTAACGTATGCAAAAGTATTTATAAAAAGATGACAATAAAGTTTTACACGGCGTGCGGTAGAAATTGTGTGCAAATCATTGACTGTTAAGTAACAAGTAAACTAAAAAAAATGGCTAAAAAGTACAGAAGTACATGTGTTCATGATAATAGGGCTTAGATAAATTATTAAAAAAACATCATGAGTTACGTAATCAGACATTGAAGATGATCTTGAAATATTAAAAAATGTGACCATAAAAAGCTCGATAAAACATCAGTCATGCAATAAAAAAGCCGTTTGACCAAAAATTAATCAAAATATTGAACTGAATAGAAATTATTGAAATTTGGCAAAAAAAATTAAATTCAGTGAGCGAATAAAAAAGTGAAAAGTTCTACAAAATTCGATAAAAACCAGATTTTGAATGCTACGTGGTATAAGTATATTGTGGAAGCATTCTAGAAAGGCTGGACTTTGGTAAATCCCATATTTCAGTTTGTAAAAAATAATATGAAAATTTAAAATATATTCGACTGTAAATAATGAGATCAGAAAAATTAAATGATCATCTACCTTTAAAATCTAATTTCTCAGATTCTTCCTCAGAACACTGAGGTCCATCTGTTGAACAATGTTAAAAACATTAATAAAAATGCATTTACTGGAACTGACTTCCTCATATCAAAAAGTTGAACATTGTAAAATTTATTTGTTCTGCAAAAATTTTCAATAATGACCTCTTTGATACAAGCAAAAAAGCAGGAATATTAGTTTCTTGGCATATTTTGCATCTAATTTGGTGATAATATCTAGGACAGATAGAACATTATTTTCATTATTTTCAAATGAATGACCGATTAACATTTCACCATTGCAACCACGTGTGCAAAAAAAGATAACCATTTGATCTGTTTCAACGTTTTTATTCAAGAATTCAGTTACATCCTTTAGGAAAAAAATTAATAAAACTATAAATTCATTAATAACATAACAAGGAAACAATAATAGATACGTTTTTACTCCTGATCATCTGCGAAAGAGCTGAATAATCATCTGACTTTTTCCATAAGTTAATAGCAAGTTGTTCAAAATCATCATTTTCCAAACCATTAAGATAAACTGAATTTGTTTTAAGAAAGAAGGCACTACCCGAATCACCCAACTTAATTTGCCGATAATTCTGAAATATTTAAATTTCAAAATCCAAAACAATTTTCGTTGTAATGTAATTTGATTTCAAACAAAATGTTGGTAACCATCCTTTAACTGCTCGATAACGATCTTCATAGTAGCTCATAAATTTTTTTTTATTCTTTGTAATGCGCAGAGGCGCTTACACGTTATTCTACATTTGTTATTAAACTTTCGTGCCACAAAGGCTGTACTATGTACACCACATGACGCACATACACATTACGCATGCACGCGCAATCACCGCATCATACGCACATGATGGACTTTGAGTTTCGGACAGATAGTATTTGAACCGTATCATCGTATAATAGCAGCGCAAGACATGGCACTCCTATCGACTGAGCCAATTCGCAGGGACCAAAGAACGTCTGACGAAAAACAAAACCCGTTATTTGAGACGCAAGTGAGGTTATTATAACATTCGAACTTGGTCATCGCATAGCAAACATAGCTCTACTACTATTTAAACAGACTCGAAAAACTCAAAGAAAATTCGCACCAAATATCCATATCAAATATCATTTATATGAAATGATATTTGATATGGATTATACATGATCTATCAAATTAATGTTGAATTTCGATGAATGTTTAACAAAAAAGTTATAAGAATCACTTACGTTTTCTAAATTTTGCTTTTCCTCTACTAAATTCGAGTTTCTCTTAATAAAGGAAATTTTGAATTTATCAAAAATTAAATCACATAATTTCAGTGTATTTAAAAACATATTTTTAAATAAAGTAATCAACAAAAGTAAACTTGAATAACTAAAAATATAACAGAAAAAAAACAAGGACAGGACATTTGTTAAAAAGCCTACTTTGAATGTTCAATTAATTTTTAAAATGTGACAAAAAATTATCAAAATATTAATGAAAATTTTATTAAAATGTCGTGAATTTAAAAAAATGTTTTAATGCAACAACTAAAACTCATTTGATCATTTTAATAACAGCCAAATATAATTACATCTAAATTAAAAGTAACAAACAAACCTCATTGCTAGCGTGCGGCTTGACATCTCTTTGTTCAACTGTTAAAAAAATGTAAAGTAACGAAAAATTAATGCAATTTAAAATGGGTGAAGCTGATGATGATTAAACTTAATATAAACGGACTACATTTGAGGTTTGGTGTTACTTTAGAAACTGCAGATTGTTTGGAACAATGTGGAACTAGATTCGTTTTTCCCATAACTTCTTTAAAATAGAATTGAAAATTTCATATTAATGCTTAATTGACAGTACTTAATAGTAGAATTTATAGTACTTAATAAATATTTTAATTTAAGATAAGTTACTTTTTTCAGAAATACTTGAATTTTTATCTTTCTTTGTCTGTGAAATCCATGATAAATAAAATACATTGGTAGTAAAATAACTGACTATGGTAAATAACGGTGATGACAATTTAAATCTGCATTCAAAAATGGAGATGGCGTAAATGTATACAGCTCAAAACTGTTTCAAAATCATTTGTAAACAAAGCCTGACCATACTGAAAAGAAACGAACACAAAACCCATCTAAACAATTTCACGCTGTAAACACCGATACTATGAACGGTACCACGAGGCAGAGTGTTTGGTGAAATCATATTTGTTTATTTTAAATCAAAATAAGATCAAAATCCTGCCATGGAATCTTTATAAATCTCAATAACTCAATGAAGAGAAAAAACAGAAAATATTAAGTGAATAATGAAAATATATTAACATTTACTGGACGAGTGCAATTACTGTTATTGTAAGTGAACCTTGGTTCCAACACTTTTACAATATTTTCTTGCGAAGTTTTTAAAAGTGCTTCTAAAAAACAATTATATGCTGAGTCTTCTCTTCTCACAAGATGATCCAAAAAGCAACTTATGGGATCACTTTTATCAAGCTGTTCAAATGAAAAATTTGAAAAAGTGAAAAATCACACTAACCGTCATTAATTAAAAATTTTTGACAAGCATTTTTGGTGATATAATTTAAAAAAATTTGCTTAGCTTGTCCTACTATACAACTTTGATAAACTTTTAAACAACTAACCTGAACTTTTTCTATCAGTTCTTTTGTCATAGTTTTTGTCTCGAGCAATATTACGAAAAATTCTTCTGTTAAACAAAGATTTTTCACTAAAAATGGCCTATGTATGGAGCTCAATTTTTCTCTATGTTCACTGTCCATTTTTGTTTGAAGTTTTAATCTGTTCGTTTATTATAGATTCAAACATGTACTGGATTTCTGTTCATTCGACATGCATTTAATGTTTATAATTAGCATAACATATTGGAGTGTCACTAATGTTAACCACTCAAAAAACAAAAACGCAACATTGATTCGACCCATTGTTAATTAAACTAAATATAGCACAAGGTTAATCAAAACAGAATAAAATCTTCTGATCGAAGCATCTTGTCGCACCGAAAAGTAGATTAAAGGCAGCTTTATTGGAGCTCAAAAACTTAGTTTGTATGAAAAAAATGTTTGTTTAAAGTTTCTCCTGCAAATCAATCGTTTCTTTCATTTGCCATTGATTCCTTAGGCAATTTTAAATTGTCTAACCGTTGTCGTAAATTTTAACTTTCAGTCACCATCTTTTACGTCTTATTTTTCAATGACCAAACTGTAATTTATTTACTGATGGAATTTTTCAAGTTTTACATTATTTTAACTATTTTTTGTACGCTATCAGATTCTTGATAGAAGGCTATGCTCGTTAATCTTTAAAATGAGGCGTTATATATTTGCAACAAACAACACACACAGTTACCCTTACGTTATAAAAAGCCAACAAATTAACGTAAAAGATCTAAAAATCCACTCTATTTAAAAAAATTTCCAACGACTACGGACCATGCATTATAAACTATACCGGAAAAAAAAGCAGTAATAAAGTTGTTAGGTATCCATTATAATTGGCTCCTGGAGACGCTCGACAAGATATATATATATATATATATATATATATATATATATATATTTTATTTATTTATTTGATTTGAAGGATGACCAAAAAAGATAAACTTGTGGATAGGCCACCCTTAACTAAAATTTCTAACTATAGATGTAACAGAAATGTCATGAAATACATACACATAAACTCACGCTCACACATACTTACAAACACGCACCATACTACAATTCATATCACAATACTGTTATACAGAACTGAAGAAACAGAATCGATGAAATGAAATGATCTGGAAACCAAACATACGCTCACTTACACACTCAAATAAATAGACACATAAATAAATATGGCCACACACCATACACATATAGGGCGTGGCCACATGTCTCAGGGAACAGCCTAGTGAATGGACATCTTACACATAGATATGTGCCCCTCCACATACACCCCCGCTGTACCCTGGTTAACGCTCCTAGAATACAATATTTATATACATATATACACATATCTACACATACACATGCACACACTCACACACATAGACACACTCACACACACATAAACACGCACACTCACCCAAACAAACTCACGCACACTTACCCACACACACTCTCACGCAAGCACTCCCGCTCACACACAAACACACACACACACACGCACTCACGCACCTATACCCACCCTTAGACACACACACTCACACACACACACACACACACATACATATTTCGTCGAACTTGATCGAATCTCACAGATTGTTAACGACCCAACCAAGCCCAACATAATTCATATTCCTAAAACACGCTGCCCGAATACACAGATACATACATACCTATAAAAATTCATAATGATTTAAATATGAAGTATATTTACTACAATTACGTATTAAAAATATCATTTATGGAAACATATGAAAACCGTATACACATGATAAGTTGGCCAAATGATAAGAAATTCTTGTTCTAGTAAATAATAAATGTAAATAAATGTTGTTCAAGAAAGGGTTACTATGATACATACAAACACAAACACACCCAACACACACCTGACACACACACTCACCCACGCACACACACATACATACAAAATATGATTGCCTTTTTGATATCAAGTTAAAAAAAAAGTATTTTGCTCGATCAAAAATTTTTTGACTTTGTTTTTAAATAAATATTTTTGACATATATTTTTAATTTCTGTGTTAATAATTTCATCCCAAACTTTTGGACCAGAAATTTTTAAGCTATTATTTATTATTTTCAATCTAGAATAACTGGGATAAAAAGTTGATGCATTCCTTAATACTTTAGTTTGGATCGAGCTTCTTAAGTTGAAGAAATGTTTAAAAAACAACGGGAGTTCACAGTGTACATATTTAAACATAAAAAGAGCTAAGGTATACAAGTGGATATTTTTAACATTCATAATTTGTAAAATATTGTAATAATTAGAAATATGGCAGCGAGGATGAAGATTGAAAAAGAGACGAATGAAACGGTTTTGGCTAACGGAAATATGTTGCAAGTGTAAATTTGGACTGTTTCCCCACAGCAAATTACAATACGTTAGGTTTGGGTAAATAAGGGTATAATATAATTCTAATAATACACTTTTTGTTATTTTATTTTTAATTTTATATAATATACCTATTGTTTTATTTATTTTTTTGGAAATAAAATTAATGTGCGTGTCCCAGGATAAGTTATCGTTGATGAAGATACCTAAAAATTTTGTTGAGCTCGATCGATGTATGGGATTACCATTGATTTGTATATTTAAGTCTGTGATACAATTGGTTAGTATTCTTGGTCCAAATATCATATATGTGCACTTTGTATAGTTTATTATTAAATCATTAAAGGTAAACCAATTGGCGATGGATTGAATTTCATTGTTGATAAAATTTAAATCTTTGTTAGGTTCTTTAGTATGAAAGTATATAGTCGTGTCATCAGTAAATAATAAAAATTTAGCTGATGTAGTTATGTGGCATAGATCATTTATAAATAAGGTAAAAAGTATTGTAAAAAGCCAACAAATTAACGTAAAAGATCTAAAAATCCACTCTATTTAAAAAAATTTCCAACGACTACGGACCATGCATTATAAACTATACCGGAAGAAAAAGCAGTAATAAAGTTGTTAGGTATCCATTATAATTGGCTCCTGGAGACGCTCGACAAGATATATATATATATATATATATATATATATATATATATATATATATATATATATATATATATATTGATGAAAATCACAGCATGTTCGGCGCTAGTTAGCCTTCAATTTAACTTTTCGATTTTTCTAACGGTTGATCGTAATTCATTTTCAAGTTCCTTGGGTTCAAAACCAAAATTTTTGCTTATTTTATGCATGATAGAACAAAAAAGTTTGTTTCGGTATTCTTATTCCATTTTCGGTGTTTAAATATATATGTCTGTGTCTATATATATTTGATCATCTGGGTACATACAAATTCAACAGAAATTCTAGCAATTGCAATCAATTATGCTTATTAAATTGATAAAATAAAATAAATAAATAAATATAAAAATTAAAAATAGTTCACAAAATGATAAAATAAGAAAAAATAAATATAAATTTAAAAAAATAAATAAATATTATAATTTTATGAAATTAAGTAGAGCAAATTATTATTTATTTGTACAGGCTTTCAATCAACATTTTTGTCGCTGTTATTTTTTTCACTAGGTTGTATAAATCAGAAAACAGTTCAAAAAACTATTTTTCCATCGTTCTTGTTTTTTTTTGCTTAATATGCAATATTGGCGGTTTCTAGTTTACATTTGTTTTCGCTACCATCTTCACGCAAACTCTCATATCTATTTCAATTATTCTACGTTGTTCTATGCTGTCTAAACTGCTTAAAATTAAACTTCGATATTACTAGTATTCATAATATATATATATATATATATATCTAATATATATCAGAATGGATATACGTATATATGTTTATAAATTTTATATATATACATATATAATTATATATATAATATATGAACGACTACCACACATTAACATTTATTTTCATTTTTAACAAAAACACAGTGATGAAGCGAGCTAGTCAAGGTTGAAATAATGCTAAATTAAAAATAAATAAATGAATTGATTCATCAATTGTAATCTAACCTATGAAATAAACGAATAAAGTTCGTCTCTTGATCAAGCGGCCTTCATTCGCAGGTAGCTTGACACAAAAAATCGACGCTTGTTCTAGTATTTGTTAGGATGGGTAACCAAATCAAATGTAAACTAAGAGCTTCGAATCGGAATCATAAATGTTAAAAAAATGATTCTAAACAAAAATAAAATAAATTAAAAACAAAAAAGAGGGTAGTTTTTTAGACAAATGTATTTCGGTTCAGTTATAGACTCTAGTCATGATTATTTTTCGAGGGCTGTCGGAATACTTTTTTTATAATTAAAATCAAGGAAAAAACCACAAATCCAATCAAATCAGCTTTTATTTACAAAATAAAAAAACCCAACAAAATTATATAAACAAAAGTAAATTGTATTTTATTAATTTTTTTTAAATATATAAATTTAAAATACTGAAAAAAGTTTTAAAAAATTAATAAATCATAACATCTTTTTAACTTTCATCAATTATTTAATAATTTTTAATATGTGTGTGTGTGTGTGTGTGTGTGTGTGTGTGTTAACCATGGATATATATATATATCCATGGTTAGGATATATATATATATATATCCATGGTTAACATAATAGAATCGCTATTCTTTTAAAGAGATAGTTTTTACATAGTAGGCATTCAAGCAGTGGCGTCACTAGGGTTGGTGTCACCCGGTGCGGTAACTCATGGTGTCACCCCTCTCATGACACCCCATAGACATACAGCATTCTTAGCAAAATTTATAAACACGAACAAGTTAAATGTGCTCGGCCGCGGCGCTTAATAATTCGGACGTCGAATTTGAATGGTATAAATGTAGAATACAAAAATGATTTGAACGAAAAAAATTTTATTCATAATACATTTCTGGGCGCTGGGCGGGTTAGGCTGAATTAATGATAAGAATAATTTCATGGAGGGACATAAAAACATATACAGTGATATTTTGGTGTCACCCCCTGTGAGGGTGTCACCCGGTGCGGTCCGCACCCCCCGCACCCCCCTAGTGACGCCACTGCATTCAAGTAGGAATTAAAATAAACGTTCATGCAATTACATTTGCAAGTATTTTAACATGTAATTTGACAAATAAGCATTAAAATAAAATTCCATGCATTTTTTGCAAGTATTTTACCATGCAATTTAACGGATAGGCATTAAAATAAACAAATAATTAATGATTGTTCCAAAAATTGCAGCCTCCCAGCTACGGCCTTGGATATGAGGAAACAATGCAAAATCAAACTTAATGTAGGATAACAAAAAGTTGAAATTACTTCGAAGTAAAATTTGGTCGTAAGCGTTGTAATATTTCGATATTATGATTCACAATCATGGATATATATATCCATGTTCACAATGGTATTGCGATGTCATATTTTTTTATTAAACTTTACTAAAAATAAGGGCAACTATAATTATTTAATAGTGCAGCAGCAGAGGGCATATTATAATTATTTTCAACTAAAATTGATCAAGACAATGCAATTGTAAGTATATTAGTGCAATAGTGTAAGCTATGTAAATTATTGTCACTTACCAACGTTTTTTAAACTCCAGACTCAGTTATTTATGTAAGTCCATGATTGTTAACCATTTTCACTTTTAAACATAAATATATATACGTTTGACGCAAGATTCAAGTTAAGATGTTGTTGGCGTTAATTTACCTTTCGGCGACTGTTGTGTTGCTCGCAACGTATTTACTGATAATTTTTTTGCCTAGTCTACCGCAGTTCATCAAAGATACGTTTTATTACGGTAAACTAAAGAATGAGTCGCAGACATTCGTAAAGTTTGCGGAAATGCCTAAACAGTTAGAATATTATATATATTATATATATTATAAATAAAATAATTCAATTCCAATATAATTTTATAAAACCACTGTTGAAAGTTTTATAAAACAATTTCAGGTCCTTTACGTATTTCTATTTATTGGGTGGTATCATCAATAGTATTGCTGCCACATCATGCTTATATTTTTATACAAGCCGTATTGCATTTCCCTCAATTATCAGTTCCTTATTAAAACATTCTTTAGGAAATGGTTCACTTACTCAGACAAGTATTTGTTATCTTTGACGAAATTGTTTTAATAAATTAATTAGCAAATGCAACAATTATTTTATCCATTTATTGTGTTTATGCATATTATATTGAATAAAAAGGTTTTACTAATTTTTGATGTGTGATCTTTTCATGTCTGTTTCTTTAATTTAAAATCTATCAAGTTATGTATGATATGTAGTTTCTATCTGGACACACAGATGCCTTCACTCCATTTTTTATACTTTTCATGATGGCGGTTCAGTGCTGGAGAAGATATGAGGAATGCGTCAACACTTCCATTTTTTCACATTCAACTATAAACCTCTTCCACTTCATGACAGGAGTGTTTGTCTATTCAACATTTCCTTTGTCAATTTTGACTCAGGCAATAGCTCCAGAGTCAAACAAAAGTAACTTTTAAATAAATTTGTTTATTTATGTTTATTTCTACATATAAAATGCTAATGCCCTTTATATTTGCATTTGATGCTAGCTAAAATGCTTGCTACGCCTGGTCTGTACATCCGTCTGCCTTTATTAATTGCTCACTTTATATTCAAAAAACTCTTGTTATTTATTTTCATATCATGGTCATGTTGCCTATAAGAATCTTAATTTTTGTTCAACATTTTACATAACTTTTGAAACAATAAGTGAATGAATAGAAATAATTCAGGCTCAATTGCGATGCAAATCTCCTGCCAACACATTCTGGGCTTTTTATTATTCTGCATAGCCAGTTTCACCCAACGTTCAACCCACAAAACCTTAGCAGAGCTTCGACTCGACAACAAAAGTAAATAACTTTTGTTATTATGTTATAGTTTTGTTTAGTTATAGTAAGTACTTTCTATTTACCTATCTTGAGGAAATAAAATTTTTTGTGTGTTTTCGCTTGTTTGAAGAATATTGTGCATTAAATCCCAGCATATTGAGCTAGATATAATTATGTTATTTTGTTTACTATAAACAAAACTATAAACAAGCTATACCATAAGTTGTTCAAAGTTCTGGCCCGCCGTTCAATACAGCTGTGTGGTGGAGTGCCTCATATATACAAAAAAGGTCATTATAGAGAGTACATTGTATTTCGTCCATGTTAAGGTGATCAACTAACTTATTTCAAAACAAAGCTTCGAAGTTATCTTATATAAAAACAGAAGTTGGAATTTTCTGATTTTGATGAAAATTGGTTATAAAGAGAAAAATAAAATTTCGTGCAAAATTTCACCAAATGCACCATCGTTTTTGTGTTTCTATCAGTCTACCTTTTCTTCTTTTATGTTTGCATAAAAGTTGTTCATCTTGCACACACATTGATTGCATTGAGAAGATTTGCAATTAGTTTTAAATTGCTCTTTTTTTTAGATACTTGATGATAGATTAGAGAGCATTTATTATTTTAAACTTCAACAATTGAAAATAATCAAAACAGCAGGTAAAGTTAAAGATTTGAACCACCACGTTCCAAAAGGATGGATGTTCAAACACGTTTCGTGCCCCCACTACCTCTGTGAAATTTTTATTTACTGCAGCTTCTGCCTCGTTGACTCATTTGGATCAGAAATACTGAATTACATTTTTCTTTTTGTGATTGTCAACCAAATCGTTGCTGCCCATATGAACCATACTTGGTATAAAAAAACATTTAAATATTATCCAAAAGACAGAAAAGCTATTATTCCCTTTATTTTTTGATATTTTAAAAAATAACTTTTGAATTATTTTAAAAATTTGATTAATTAAAACCAATTTAAATAGTTGACACTAAATGTGCCCATTTACATGCGTCAAATATTTTGTTAATTATTATTTTTACTTAATTCACTTACAACCCAGACATTAAGCTAAATCATTTACGTTAACAATTTCAATTCATTTCAAATCAACAAGTCGTTCACCAACGTTAAACTTTGATACTTTTGCTTGATTTAGCGACAGATGTTCATTTAAGTATAGTGACATCTATGTCTTCCTCAATTCCCTCAGGTTGAGCCGCGAGTTTCTTTAGAATTTTATTAGTAACTTCAGTTAACGTTTCTTTAGAATTTTCTTCCAGAAATTCCAGACATTTCTGAATAAAACATTACAAGAGATTATTATATTTAATTAGATAAGAATAATTTTTAAATGGCTTTTCGGTAATTAAACATTTTTTAATCATTAAACGTCAATTGCTTCCTGTTGTTGTGATGGCTGTGAGAGGTAATGTTACTGCTTACTATAATCGCAGTTGTAACTAATCTGATACTAAGACGCTGACGCTGAAATATTTTTCAGGTAATGATTGTGTTCATAAGATAACAAAATTGGAAATAAGGCAGTATTCTTTAATTATGGACATTATTTAGTATTTTAAAAGAAAAAATAAAAAAAAATAAAATGAACTTTGTAAAATATGTATTCACTTGGTATATGGATTCATCTTGTTTGTATTTTAAAACGGCTAGCAATGCGTGCTCGCTGAATGACTTCACAGCAGCATTCTTCTCCCTACATCCACTCAACAACATCGGCACAAATATTTTGAGTGACGAAACATCAAATGCTCTTTCTGGTGTGACGTGACACAGATATGACATTATTTGGGCACACAGCTGCTTTAAGTCGTTTGATTCCAGTTTCATTGACTACAATTTAAAGATTTGCCAAACATTCAATTACCGGGTTAAAAATGTTATCAGCGAGAATAATTTATTTTTAAACAATGATCTTTCATTAAATAGCAATGCTGACTTTGACTAGTAGGTTATTGAGACTTTCGTCCAGAGATGTACCTAGCATAAGTTGTTGTCTCAAATAAAATGCTGTTGCCCTTAAAGCTGCCAGGCAGATGGGTATCTGTTTGATAAGTTGAAGATTGTTTCAATAAAGTTAAAACTTTCTGGATGTAATAAATCAATGAAAAAATTACGCAAAATTACCAAAAATGTTGAAGTTAAAATGAAAGATTTTACAAACCCTGTCCGTATTGAAATAGGAAACAAGGGATTTCGTTACTTTAACATTGACGTCATTGTTAAGTTTTGTCAAGATTTTGCCACCAGCTTCTTTCAATGCAACACTCAAAGTAGTAACCTTATTATATCGCACTGTCCAATCTTGAGATGGTTCAGAATCTGTAAGCACGATAAAAAATTCAAACGGTTTCGTAATGTGCATTTATAAAAACGGCTTCCATATTTTGTTTCTTTATTAATTGACATTTACTTAAAAAATTTTGGAAAACTGTTGACAGTGATATGTTATGACAGCGCCATGTATTTAAAAACTAACCGATGCAAGACAGTATTATGGTGTTCATCAGTTCAGTCTCCACGACACAACACAATGCCCCCTGGCATGCGGAAGCTAGGAGCCTTGTAGAATCTTCTGAACTATTGCTGTTGGATTCCAAAAAGATTAAAATTTCTTTTTGGGTTTTTTCTGAAAGTTTACAACTGGGATTGATCAAGCAGAGTCTCATGGCGTAGATTACGGTATCTCTGTTTGGACGTTAAGATTAAACAAATTTATGGTGGTGAATAACGTTTTACTAAATAAATAATATGTATATAGAGTCATCACTAAATTCAAAGTTTAGCATGTAAAAAGCTTAAAACAATTTATTCAGCTTAAAAGCAATTTGGTGCGGAAATGAGGACTGACCTGATCGAAGTATCTTCAGCAGTTTTGCAGCAAGTGATGAGTTCAGTAAAGAGTGCATCAATGCGATTGTGAATTGAAATTACCTTGCCAAGAGCCAATGCTGATTTAAGGCGAACGGTTCTGTTGACATCAATTAAAGATTTCACAAACGTTGTTTGCAGTTGCGGCAAGAAAGGTCTCAAGTTGGTCTCACACTGCATGTTACACAACAATTTAAATACATAAATAATTTTGATTTTCGTGCAAATTAATAAACAATGAAAAATGAAATTGTATAAAATCACGGAACAATATAAAAATAACTTGATTAAACATAAATACATAAATATTCCGTCCAGCAAAGTACACTACCAACCTTCGCAAGCAGGAGGTTAATGGTGTCGAGCATGGCGACTTTCACATTGAAGCTAAATCTGTCTCCGAGAATTCTTATGAGAGCTCCTGTGACGTTGACGACGGATGGACGCAAGGCTTCGGTGTTGGTCCTCTTTATGATTTCAGTTAATCCTGCGAGTTTTCCATTGAGCACACATGTACAACGTGAACGCGTAATGAATGTGTAATGAAATCTAACGTGAATGTCACGGTGAAGTGATGCAGCCGACGACTTTCATCAGTTTAAATTAGAATAAACGTGAAAAGATAGTTAAACTGTTTTTAAAAAATCCAAATAATGTATAAAATCAAAAAACAGTTTGAATAGTTCTAAAAAATATTTTATAAACATCAAAGCTTATAAATATTCTTCTCACCAATGGAAGCCGATTCTTTGACCTCAGGACCCCCATTTAAAACTCCCTCTCTGAGAATAGTCATGAGTGGCGCCGCGCCCTAAGGAACAAACAAAATTATTGATACAAATTTGTAATATTTCAACAGATTTCAAGTGCAATTAATTCTAAAATATCTATGATCACATTTTAAAACGTTTTATTTTATTAATTTTTTTAATTCATTCAAATGATCATGGATCAGTTTTTCCGTGTATCTCTAAAGGAGGTACACTGGTAAGCAATCATCGTGATTATGTTGTGAATGGCTGCTTTAAAGATCTGATTAGGATGACTTGAAGCAATAAACATAAACATTTAAAATTTCATTTAAATATAAAAATTGAAAATATTAGAATTTGTACGAAAAGTTGAACACCTTTTTAGGAATAGAAAATCCAGGTAATTCTTGATCATCCTTTATGTCATTAACAGCAAATCGAACAGCTTGTCGAATATGGCTGATGTACTGAATCATGTTGGACGCATCCAACCTCTTTATTGTTCAAAAATAAAGGTTAAACGAACATCTTGTAAAAACGAATTAAATCTAAGCTACGATGATCAAATTTTTCATTTAACCTTGACAATAGCATTGAGACAATCCCAGGACGAATTTATTATTTCACTATCCTGCTCAGCTGCAAGAGGAATGAGCGCACGCAACAATTGAGGAATGAATTCTGAATAATCAACTTTGGACTGCTCACAGAAAACAACGAGTGTGTTTAGCGAAGCCACACGCGAGCCCACAGGCGCTCGTTCGTTCGTGGCTCCTCCAATCAACACCTCCATACCAAATCTGACTGCCGATTCCTCTTGTAACGATAATACTACTGATTTGCAATACTGAGACTCCTGAAATGTCATTATTAAAATTGTGGATTAATCATATATAAAACAACTTAACAGATTTTTCTCTACAAAAAATGATTAAAACATTGAAGAACAAAAGGACGACAGCAGCTCAATGAACCTGAACTTCGTCGGGTGTTTGCATTTTCTTCGCAAGTGATGACATCATGGCGGGCAGGATCTTGGGCAGGTGTTTAGTTAGAGCGTCTCCAGCCACGGAACAAAGGAAGGACAAAGCACGAGTGTTAACGGGAGGTACCGTCAGCTTAATATTTGTTTTTGCGTTGTTAACATTAGTAAAGCTTTCTAGTTACTAATAAATCAGATATAACTTTTGATCATCGACAAAATAAAGTAACGAAACACAGATACGACTAGCAATTTGATTAAGTAAAAGTTATCATGTGTGCAAAACATAAATTGCCGCTAACTTGAGGAACCAGGTAAGGCAGTACAACTCTACTCTTGACTGCCATGACTTGTTTCAGTCCATCCAGTGCGTATTCTGATATCTCTTCATGCTCCTGATTTGCGTGGTTAACATATTTTTATATTGATTAAATAAATGTTTTTTTATTCCTCTGAACAAATTAATTTTTTGCAATGGAGTTATTAATAATAAAATAACATTGAAATTTTAACTGTCTCAGAGGGAGAAAGCAGATCAAATCAAAAAATAGTTACCAATTTTTTTAGAAGATTTGGTAGAATGTCATCAAGCGTTCTGGGCCCAAGATTCGTGTGCAGGGTATCAAATGTTTTGGCAGCTGCAATTCGAACGGAAGGTAGAGGATCACATAGAGCTTTCTGCACCGTTGGTATTAAACTGTCAGCAAACGCCATAACCTGATAAGGATATGATTGTGTTACATTGTGAAATGATGTAACTATTATTATTTCTAACTAAATTATTTTAAAATACGATCAATTTGCTAATTAAAAATTAAAATTTATATAATTTCAAAGAATAACTTCAATAAATTATTTATTAAACAACAAAATACCGGCTGAATGGTACTAACATGATCCTTGCTGGTTGAATTGATGATTTCAGACAGGCCGATACAAACACCTTGTCTCCTGTCACAATCCTCCGAGTCCAAGCCCTTTTCAAGAATCGGAATAATTTCTGGAAGAACTTTCTCCCCAAGTTTTTTGACGATATCTCCAAGCGTCCGAGCAGCCACCTAAAATTCATTTTCACTACGTCGTCAATTTGTCTCTGTACCAATTTATGTTTCGACTCAATCAAAACTTGTCTGGTTAAAATGAAATAACCTAATATAATAAGTTGCCCTTTAATAACTTGCTTTGACCATCCATTTTATGCTTAGGTTTAATCAAAATCGTTTTAACTGGATCGAAGTAAAAACAAATTGAAATGCTGGGTCACAAAGTGCTGTCGTTTTTAACCCAACATCTTTTACATATTCTTTGTAACTAAGCCGTTCATTAAAATACATTTTTTGCAACTTGTGCCGCCAAAAAAACAATTCTCATGAAATTTTTTAAAACAGAATTTACCATTATAAAAACAAAAAAGAACGCAGCCTAAATTTTGAAATTATCAGTGTTAGTGGTCCTTACAGCATAAATACAAATATTAATGGAAACTGTAGTTATCATCTGACAAAAGTATAGCTCTATTTTGGGGTATGATGACAGAACGGTTACTTAACTGATTAAACCAATCAATCAACTTTAATTACCTCAACAACTTAAACATAATGATCGTGCAAAAACTTTGACATGCTATACGATGTTAAGACAAAAATTATAAAATTACTCTGATATAATGAAATGTGAAAATAATAATTATATAATAAACACAATTACAACGTACCTACTCCGATATGATTAAATATGACTACATTTTTAACGTATAACTCTTACATAATGAAGTACAGCGTAATTAATCTGATATACTGAAATATATGTATAATTTAATTTGATTTGATTCAATAAAATATAAAATACTATAAAACAATTACTCTAATAGGAAGAAATATAAACACAATGGCATGATGGCTCAATGGTTATAAGCGCCTGGTCTGGGTTCGAATACAAAGAGAACCCCGCCTATCATATGCAATGTGTATGAAGCGTGGTTTTCACGCGTATTCATATACGCTGTGTGTGTGTGTTTGTCATCGAAACCTCTGAAGCAAGCGCAAAAGAAAGAGTAACCTTTAAAGTAATAATTACTCTGGTATAATGTATAATAATTAATAATGAAATATGAACCTACTATAATGTAATTACTGAAATGAAAAAGCAGCCAACCTGTCTTTTATCAGGACTTTGACTGGCCAGACAGCCAAGAAGGAGATGGAACAAGGTGGACATGATGTCTTTCAGCATGCGAGGTGTGTGGATCACTATAACCTAACAACATCACCATAACTTTTTCTATTAAATTAGATGAATTATAGTTAAAGTGTATAATGCTTGTATGTAACCTAAATTGTGTATCTTAATGAAAAATGATAAACAAATAAATTGAACTTAACCTTCCAGACGTGTAGGGCAGCCTGCCTAACACTAAGTGAACTATCCTGCCTACAAATGTACAAGCCTGCAAACACGCGATTGTGCCGTTCTGGTCCAAGAGCGGCCAGTATGGCCTTTTGAGATGTTTCAGATCCAAAGTTGTCATCCTCATCCACTCCCACTGTTGACATCTTGCCAGAAACACCTGCATTCATTCGTTCAATATTCACATTTTTGGACTTCCAATAAACATCTTACAATAATATTAAGTAATTAACATTTTATTACATTCTTACAAACATTTGTTACAAATGTTATATTACAAATTATTGCGATTATCATCAATATAGAACAAAGATAACAAATATTTTAGCACTATGAAATAACAACAAATGGATTGGAATGAATGAAACGTTGTTACCTGATATCCTGAAAAGAAGATCTCCCATAAGTTGGACGGAGCTGTACCTGGTCGGTGCAAAAACAAGAATAATTAAAATGCAAGAATTTAACAAAAAAACATCTATTGTATTTCCGGAAAATGGATTGTGTGATACAAAATGTAAATCTGAAAAAATAACTTTAAAAAAATTAATAAATAATTCCAATGAAATATTATGCAGGTTGAAATGTTTTTCAACTTATACCAGTGCTCCATGCTCCACAAAACATTCAATCATCATTCAAATCTATATATAGTCTTTTTGACACAAAGGGCTTCAAAAGAAAAATGAATTCCAACAAGCAATTTTTGATTTATACCGGAACATTTTTAAACAAAATCTACGAACTAAGTTTAGAAGCAACACCAAAAAACAACATCCAACTAAAGAATCAACAACATTCAGCAACAACAACATTCAGTAACAACAACATTCAGCAACAACAACATTCATCAACAACAACATTCAGCAACAACAACCTTCAGCAATCACACCAACCTGATTCTCCAATTCTCATCGAAGAGGCCATTCTCGACCTCGGGCAACAGCAGTTCAATGGCAGTGTCAGCATATTGGTTGACAATCCGTTGACCTGCCTTCAGCGCTGTCTCCCTCACGTACTCAGTCTCATCTGCCAGCGCCTGCAAGAAAGATCAATGTTTATAGTGATTATGGCAATCCAGTTATCATGACGATGGTAATAACAGTAAAAGTATTGGTCCCGGTAAATTGCTGTAATATTCCGGATGATTGGAAACAGTATTATTGCTCCCATTCAAGAAGGGGGATAAACATAGAGTTGAAAATTATAAACCGGTTTTCTTGTGTTGTAAATGTGTTGAAAATTGGTAAAATCCATCGTTAAAGATCACTTGATATGCCTTTTCAATAATAATAGTAAGCAGTATGGATTTGCAAAAGATATGTCTACCACTCTTCAACTGCTCAAACTGCTTGATGACTGGAGTTAGGCTATTGACAATAGATTGGGTGTAGATGTTATTTACCCAGATTTCTCAAAAGCGTTAGATAGGGTCCCGCATAGCTTGTTAATTGAAAAGTTCAGTAGATGCGGTATAAATGATTGTTTGATCAAGTGGTTTTATTTCACAGTTCCCTAAGTTTTTCTAACCAAATACACAATATAATAAATAATTGTTTTTGCTGATTAGGTATAATAAACAGGACTTTTAAATAATTAGATAAAAATTCATTTTTACTAGTTTGCAAATCTCTAATAAGGTCGCAACTCGAGTAAGCAGCCACTGTTCGGTCACCATGGAAGAAGGAAATTGAGGAGTTGGAGCGAGTGCAGAAGCGTGCTACTAAGATGGTGCGTGACTTCGCTACATCGGTCGCTCGAAGTTGTTGGAACTACCTACTTTGAGGTATAGAAGAACAAGGAGAGACTTGATAACAATGTACAACATCGCCACTAGTCGTGTAGACAGAAGATTCTTTCCAGAAGTTGATTTTAGTGTTGAATCCCGAACCAGAAGACATCATTTCAAAATACAAGTGCAGAAATATAACAATAACAGAAAATTCTTCTTTACCAACAGGATCTTTTCACTATGGAACAACTTGCCAAAAGAAATTATTGAATCTGATACTGTCGTCGAATTTAAATTTAAACTTGATAAGTATATGGCTTACAAAGACTTTATTTTTGATTATTTTGATTTTCATATACTGTTGCATGGTTTATTTTTGTTTATAACATGGACACCATTGTTTGGTTATATATATTCTGTTAAACGGTTTATGTTTTTAAACATGGGCATGCTGACTTCTTAGTTTGAGCTCATTATAAGCTACTGCTATTATTATTATTATTATTATTATTATTATTATTACTATTATATATTTATAAATCAAAATTAATAATCGATGAACTGAATCAGGTATGATTGAGTCGTGATCATAATATTGGAAAACGAGGTGAAACAAAAAAACTTATTGGAAAAGCCAAATTGGGAGAATGGTAGCAATGAAAATTGAAATGGGAGGTAGAAATCTGTGAAAATATCAGCAATTGCAGTTTAGATTATGTGATATCACTGCATTGTTTGAAGCAGTCTGCCATTATCTTTGAGGAATTCTGATCAAAGACTCAATAATTTTAAAGGATATTTTAAAAGTTATTAATTTTTTTGAGTTATTGTTGATTTGAACAGACTCAATTTAGTTACAACTTTTCATTCCTTTGCAGTTCAATTGGTGAGAGCGCTTTTGAAAACGATTCGATTAGTACTTTATAGGCATTTTTAACAATGAATAATTAAAAAATAGCAAAAACATCGTTCAAATGATAAGAATATGATAACATTTTTTTAACCTGGAGTATAGTTGGTATGACATCTCCAAGATAAGAAACGAATACTTTGTTGAAAGCACCAGGCAGATAGATATAGAGCATGATATATCCATCCCTCACATTTGGAGTGATATCTGTTCGACTGGCGATGCGTATGATATCTGGCATGAGACTGTGCAGTCTGTGCTCGCCAATCCCTCCAAGTACTTCACACAAGCCTGGTCAGATGATGTTGAATAAAACTTTTTAAATGCTGTTCAACTTCATGTGAAGAAAAACAGAATCAGCTGTCAGCATAGGCCATAACAATTCATTGTTCAAATGATAAGAATACATTATTAATATTGACTACAAATCAAAAAATCACCCAAAACAGATGAATTTTAAAAGCGACATAAAACACCTAACGCAAAACAACACTGGACAGAAGAAATATGATGCAGCACTATAAACAGCCTCACCTTGAGCAGCTCCAGATCTGTCAACAGTGCTTGACTCCGAGGTCATCGTCAACATGAGCCAAGAAATCAGATCGTCCACGCTTTTATCATCGATGCCCTTCACCATAGTACCAAACGCTCGAGCAGATGCTGATCGGACCTCAGGCATTGGATTAAGGAGGGATTGTTTTAATCCGGGAATCATGGTTGGAAGGTAAGGAGACAAACCCTGTATCATTCATTATTTTCATGTGATATTCATGAAAATGTCGTGTAAACATCATGTTGATAAAGCAAATTCTTAAAAACAAGCGTTAACACATCAAATGCAAGTTTCATTGTTAGGCGAGTAGCCGTTGTCATCCATGGAAATGTAAATTAGTCATTACGCACATCGAAATACTTTTATTGACAATTCTAACAAAATAATATGCAGACGCAATTTAACAATAAGCCCATATTAAAAATAACAAAAGTTTATAACTTTATTTCAAGTCATCAAGAAACGAACAACAAAAACTTCTTCAATAAAATCGACATTAAACAAATGTTTACTAAAAAAAATACAGCAGCTAAAATTACAAGTAGAAATGAGAAGCAAAAAGTGGCGCGGTCACCTTTGGTTCAGTAAGTGAGTACATGTTGCCGATGATCTGAGCCGCCATCTTCCTAGTTTCAGTTGACCGATCGGACAGCGCCCTCTGTACCACAGGCATGATGAGGGCCAGCGACGGAGGGTCTATGAAGTGTATAAATTTTGTGTCCAACAACTTCCGCAGGGCTACTGTGGTCTTCTTTGTGGGATCTTGCAAGGCTTCCAGAAGCAGAGGAACCACAACTGTTGGCGTTAAATTTTTATGAAACTATCTGCTCTATCAATTTTATAGCGAACGTCATTTTCTTCATAAAAAACCAATGCCAGTAAAAGAATTGGATAATTAAAATCTAAAAATAAAAACACTGAACAAACGATTGAATTTTATTTTCCGATTCTAAATGGCGCAGAGTTGACTACAAATCATTCCTTACTTATTTGGCAATGAACATGATTTTGTGGTAATGCACATCCACCCCACACGACCATACGACGAACCTGCCTGATGCCCTGTCGTGCGCGTGCGTGCAACCCCATGCTCCGCAAGCATGCATCACGCCCCATACACACAAGTTTCACCACATTTGAATTTCAAACCGACAGTATTTGAACCAGCAATAACAATGACACAAGACAAGACATGACACGGTCTGAGCTAATTCCTAACCCAAATTCGATTTCAAAAATGTTATAAACCTTGAATCTCAGGATTTTTTATAACAGAACCAATTTGTTTGAGGGCTTGTGAACCAGCCTTTTGAACCTTTTGGTGAGAATCAGAAAGAACCTCTGTCAACTTTGGAACGATATTTGGTAGACATGCAGATAATTGTTTTGGGGCACAAAATGCCATGGCTCCCAACAGCTCAACTGATCCTGAAAAAAATTTAAAAAAATAATTTTTTAAATTTAATTCCAACAATTAATAACTTTTTATTTCCACAATTTAATAAACAATTATCAACCATCAAAACAAACCGCATTTGGTCCGCCAAGAATCCTCTTCCAGAGCAGTCAGCAGTGAGGGCAGCACCAACTTAACACCGTGGGCACTCAATTTGCTCATCACAACTTTTGCCGTCTCATCTGCTGCCTGTTGTTGTATTTGTGTTTGCTTTGTTTCATTGTTGACATTAATAAAAACATTTTTTAAATAATAAGCTCTTGAGAAACTGTTACAAATTATAATAGTTGCTTTAAAAAATGTATAAATTAGCAGCTGAATTTAAAAATTTAGAAGCGACTTTGATTAATTTGAATTGAACGGTACCGACATCCCTGATGTGCTGGCTGTTGTCTCCAAAGCAGAGGAGCAGGTGTGGCAGTAGGTGCACAACGTATGGCTCGAAGAGACGCTCCAACATTCGACACAACATCTCAAAAGCAAACAATGCTCCTTTCAATTTTAACACGTGTTAAGTATTTCCATGATAATACATTAATAGCCACAGAATTACATGAACAAAATAATATTATTACAAAAATTAATAAATCAAATCAAGCTCGTTTATTCCTTAAATCCAGTCAAGCAAAAATCTATCATAACTTCTGGTACAGGCCGCCAGTCCACAAAATTAAAATAGTTAACAAAGAAACATTAATATTAATCATTGTAAAACAATTACTTCAAATTTAATGCAGCACTACACTGCTTGCTGCAATGATTAGTTAATTAACATTAATATTAATCATTGTAAAACAATTACTTCAAATTTAATGCAGCACTACACTAATTGCTGCGATTATTAAGATTAATAACCGAAACAGTGCAAAGTAACAAGAAGAACGACACGGGAGTAAGTAATAAGTAATTTGTGAAAATGTCAACAAACTAAAAACAAATGTGAAAGTTGAAAATTAACATGTCCAAATCACGATAAACTGATTTAATGCGACCAATCAATCGACCAACCAATAAGCCAATTATAGCCAATAGATCAACCAATCGACCAATCAATCAATCAATATTAACCTTCCCTTCGTCTCAAAGACTTCTTGTCCTGCAGCGCCTCAGTAATTGTGCTGATGATGCCCAGTTGTTTAAGCGAGAGGATACCTAACCCCTTCACCATGCCGGCCAGTCCGTAGGCCGCCCCTCTTCTTTCCCCGTAAACTTCCGACTCCAACAAACGGCACATGAGGTCTCTCACGAGATCAGGTGCATCTGCCTTCATTGATGGAACCAACGCTGGCAGGCAGTTGGCTGCTGCCGTTTGAACCTGCATGAGAATTTACGTTAAAAGAACGTTTATTTAATGTGGTTGTTTTTTTTAATGTGGTTGTATTTGAATGGTATGCTGTATTTGAATGGTATCTCGTATTTGTATGTGATTTTCCAAGGGTAGGTTGTATTTGGATGGTACGTTGTATTAGATTAAGGTGCGTCGTATTTAAATGGGACGCTGTATATGCAAAACAATGCTTTTGAATGCATACATGCACAATCAACAATACCACTGGGACTGTTTGATTATTACGCATTTAAGTTACAACAAAAGAAGCATTCGTAACTACCTGTTCAGAAGGAGTAGCCAAGGTGGCGATCAACCTACCGACGATGGGCTTCAACTTTGGATGATCTGCATCGAGATGTTTGGCCAGGGTGCCCATCATGATGACCACTGATTGGCGAACTGAATCGTACGATGCTGTCACTGGAGCCGATTCCAGAAAGTCTTCAAAGACGCCCAGCAGGTATCCGATGTTGTCCTAGGTGGTTGGTTTGCAATTGTAGTATACAATTTAACAAATAAGTTAATAAACTAAATAAATCCAAGCATATTTTCAACAGAAAATTTGAAAAAACTTAATTTTGTACAAAAAAGAAATCAAAATTAAAAGTATTTTTAATGAAAGCTCAACCAACTTTTCCATGTTCATTGATGATCAATAATGCAGATTTCAGCATTTCCTGTCTCACTTCTTCATTGCAATCAGACAAACTTTTTTTCACAAAAAAATCGAATAAAATTTCAACAGTGTTTTGGTTGAGGAGTGAAGCAATCTTCCCAAGCATCATGGCAATGCCGTGTCTGGAATGGTAATCATCAGGTGGAGATTCTTTAACAATGCGACCAAACTGGTCCTTGATTGGCGGAGCAATCTGATGGGTTGCATAGAAATATAACAAACACGTCAAAAGGTTGCATAGAAATATAACAAACACATCAAATCATACAAAAATTTAATCAAGATAATGTGTCTATATGTAAAAAAAATAACTTAAATATGGACTAAAATTCAGCTTGGAAATTGTAAAAACAAAAGCATCACTTGAAAGTGTGAAAAATGGCACTAACAAACAACTTATCGTCATAATAATTGATGATCAGCTTCAGAATATAATCGAGAAACTGTTGATGCTGTTGGAGGGCCAGTGCGATGGCAGACGATGCAGCAACTTGGACGCACGTCTCCTCGTGCACAACGTACGACGCCAACTCTTCAAAAAAGTCCCTGTCGTTTGGTACTGCCAAGCCTTCAAATAATCTGACCCAGGTACAAATTTAACGATGAATTATTTATTTAAAAAATAAATTAATAAACAAACAAATATAAATATATATGCTGAAACACAACCATCTTTTATGGAATGGAAGAATTACGTTGAATGGAGAATACTAAAAGTTAGAAACGAACCTCGTTTATAAGATATAAACGTGAGGAGAAAACTAAACAAAAGGTAAAAAAATACGAACTAACATATGTACATGCAAACAAATAAACGAACGAACGAACAAACAGACGCACAATCAATCAAACAAACAAAAAGATGTTAAATGATGAGTGAAAACTAAAAAAATACCAACTCTTCTGCTTCAACTCTGTTTTCCTCATCGACATCAAACTTCGCTATCCACAATCTAACTAAGAGTTGCCTTGCAGCAGCTGGAGAGGTGAATGAAGATAGTGGCAGAACATCTTTCATAACCAAGAGTGCCTGGCATTCATTATTTTATTTCTAATTATGAAAGAATTGGCCGAGATTATAAAAACTTTGAAAAAGATTAAAGCTAAAAATATTTTGAACTTCTAATTGAAAATAACTGTTAAAATATTCAAACGTTTTTTAATTTCCTCGTCATCATACTTAATTATTTTTATTAATTGCAACAAACACTACAACATTTGCTTTATATTAATGAAAAGAATCTGTTAAACCCCAAAGCAAAATGTTACTGCTTTTTGAATACTGAAAAAAAAACTATGAAATCATGAATTACTTTTTTATTTTTCATTAAACAGCTTCGACCAATGCAAAGCTTCCTTACTCAATTGTAATTAAAAATCGTACCACAAAAACTGAAACATTCGACTCAGACATTCTCCTCATCAGTATGTAAGAGCAATTGTGCAAATAAAACTTATCCTGAGTGGATAGATACCTGCAGTGCTGCCTTCCTGACGGAGGATGATGGTTTGAGGAGTGCATCCGTCAGAGACTGAACTTCTTCAGAGCTTGGAGCACTAACAAGACCTCGACTTCCACTGCACGAATGGCACGTGTCAATCAGCGTTTGGTGGGCGTGGCTAGCCAATGTGACCGCCGACGTGCCGATGACGTAGAGGCAGAGGTTGATGATATGCAGTCGTGGAATGTGGAATGGATGGTGCTGTTGTTCAGTCAATTTTTTTAAACATATCAACTTTCATTGCAAACAAAATTCACTACGCTACATATATAAAAATATATGTGTTTGTTTGTGTATATGTTCGTAATGTACAAACATTCTATAAATCGAAATAATTAATGTAATTTATATTAGCCGATAATGATGAATGAATTCTTTTATTTAATTTTGAAATTAAAAAACGAAACCTCCAACCTCGTCTTCGTGTTGATCTTCGTCCGCGTTACCAACTTTTCTGGCATGACATTTAATGATAGTCAGACACTTAACCAGCCTAACTTCGTCCAGCAAACTCAATTTCAAAATAGCCTCCAGTGAAAAATAACAATAATGAAAAGTTGCACAACTGAACGTCTGCTCGAAACTTTGCTTGCTGCTAATTAGCGAGCACCTGGTCACCATGAACATTTCATCTACAACTCTCTCTGATTGGCTAACAAGGGGTTCCTCTGACCAATTGTGTTCCAGATAACAGTTTGGTTTGAGTAATCTCAATGTGTTGTGAGCTAATGTTTCATCTGAAAATGATACAAATAAAAACTGATACTAAATCATCATCAATCATAATAAGGTTATTCCCAACTGACATAGTTTTGGCAATGTAAACTGTAATACCTATTCATCTATGTGTACACTTAACACATTATTAAAATAATTAAAAAAGCAAACAAACTTGGCAATCTCAAAAACATCATTTTAAGAATTTAATAATTAAAAAAGCAAACAAACTTGGCAATCTCAAAAACATCATTTAGAAGAATAATAAATGTGGATAATCAATACAATCAATTGCACCAACTGAGATGACTGTAGTGATTATCAAATGCAACGGAACGCAAGCCGATGAAGATTTTTGTGACGTGTGGTGCAGCCAGAGGTGACTTGAAGAGATGGACGATGCAGGGCAGTAACCAATGGAAGGATAGGCGAGCGTGCTGGTAGTTCGCTTGAGTGCAGCAGTGAATCAAGGAGGTCGTGTGCAGCAGGTCGGCATTCAGCTGTCAGCAGATATGGTCGAAACCAGTTGGCACAATAATCATCATCAGTAGAAAATAAAATAAATAAATAAATAAATGAATGGATGAATGAATGAATGAATAAATGATTGAATAAAAAAATAAATAAATAAATAAAATGTAAATTAATTAGAAAAGAGAAAGAAAGAGAACATGGAGCAACCTGTCTTAAGAGATTTCTTATGTTTGCTTCCTTGGTCAGCTGGGCTTGCATCAGCTCTTGCTGTTTCTTCGTTAATTTAACTTCTTCTTTTGCATTTTTTTTCAACGCTAATTCCTACCAAGGATATGTAAAAGTTATGTTGGTTGAAATTTTATACAAATATCCACTGGCTGTTAATGATGGTTTAAATATTTTTATATCCTCAAAATTTACCAACGAATACAACAATACAACAACAACACACGTTTAGACGGCATTTTCCCCGAGATCGGGGGTTGCCGTTTGGCTACCTATGATGAAACCGAAATACCCCTCGACGCCATCCACATCTGTCACTCGCCTCAGTATCAGATGTGGATGGCGTCGAGGGGTATTTAGGTTTCATCATAGGTAGCCAAACGAATACAACAATACAATTTATAATTTCTGTCCGTAGCCAAACAAATATTAATAAATTAAGTGACCAATCAGGAATTTTATAAATGAATTTATTGATCAATTATAACCAGGCAAGCCAATAAAAATAAAATAAACTATGAAAAAATTTATAAACATTAAATGAAAAATTGACATTCAACAGCATAGATTGTTGGATGTTGAAATAAAAATAATCTTGTCTCCGGCCTGTAATTTATAAATGATGAAATATACGTCTTATCCACATCCCAACACACAAACACATACACAAACATAAAAATACACACACAAACACACACACGCAAACACACATGAAAAATTATTAATTAGTTTCTGCTGACCTCATAGTCATTTAAACGTTTCGATTGATAGTTTGTAATTTTTATGGGAAACAATGTTCAGCTCATGATGTGCGAATTTTTGTACGTTCAAATTTTGTAGGTTTTATTGAAAACTTCTTTTGAATACATGATTCTTCAAATTTCCAATTTTAAAAAAATCTTGTAATTTCATCAACAAATCTTATCAATTTTTTTCATTAGAATGCACTGTCAGTTATTGGAAAGCAATTATGTATTTCTTATTTCTTGTGTGGACTGAAAAATATTTCGCATTTTTCAAAAAAACTTTAAGAAAATTAAACCACGTGCGTTATTGTGTCCTTTAATTTTTACTTTTACGATCTTCTGCATTGTATAATAAAAAATAACAAAACCTCTAGCATCCAAATTTGACAACATCCAATTGCCTCGTTATATAAATGAATGACTCAGTGTGGTTCAACGATAGAACAGAAATACGATCGCCCACGGAATATTCTGAAACTAGGTAAAGTAATAGGTAAGAAAAATGTCGGATTCAACAGATAAGAACGCAAATGAAGTAGTGACGAAAAAGCTCCGGATTTCGACGTACATGTGTCCGAATTATCCAGAAAGCCTGTATCACGTGTTCAAGAAATTTTTTGAAGATTGTTTGGGTGTCGAATGTGAGTTGAACATTTCACATGCACATGACGACAGCTCCTTTGCTGAGGACACTGCTGATATTATCTTCATGAGTTTATCTTCCTACATGAAGATCCTGCAACAACAAGAAGCAGTTCTCTGGGACGTTCTCTGCCTGGCTCCCACCTTCGATTTTTTGCACCGTGGAGACGACTCGAGTTCCTACTCGGAAGTCGTTATTTTAAATTCAAAAAAGGATTACATTAAATCGTTCGATGACCTGAGAGGTCATAGATGGTCATTTGTAAACAACAGATCGTGGGTCCTCTATGAGCTCTCCAAGCTTGGACATAGTTCAAGTTTCATGATTCACGTGGACAACGAGACAGAGGCAATCAGGTCAGTTTTGAACCAGTCATCAGATAGCACCTCGGTTGATGCGGCCATCTTGAAAAGTTATCTGGGTGAGTTTCCTGAATGTACCGACAAACTCCACGTCGTCACTAGCTGGGGCTGATTCTCTGAAAAGGGCTGAAAAATGAGGATGCCTCCTGCCTATTATTAGTGCATGCATGCATCAATGAGTGAACTGATGAATGATTGGGTTAATAAATTGACGAATGATTAAATGATTTGGTGAATGGTTGGGTGAGTGAATTGATGAATTGTAAATTAACAAAATTATTATATTATGAAAAATAAAAAAAATAGTATATCAGTGTTGTTTATTCGTTTGTATCATTTAAATTGATTTCATGATATAAAATTTTTTTCTGACTGGTCATAACGTAATTTGGGGTAATATTGATTTGATTGAAAACATTCATAAATGACAAAAAAGAATATGTTGATGATTATGAATGTTTGTATGGCTTTGTGCCACCTGATAATTTTTTTATTCAACCTTTTGTTCTCTCTCTCTCTCTCTCTCGCGTAAGTTTTATAATTGTTTAAGTTTTATTTCAGAAGAGTTTCTGATAAATTCAACTGTAGTTCAATTTCAAATTTTTTCAACCAGGTGCAATTTGTCAGTGTTTAGTAGTTTAATTAGGTGATTGAACGATTTGAAACATAAAACGTTGTCCAGTTTTTCTTAAATTTTTCTACAAATTTTTTTACAATGTTTTGTAAAACACTTCTGGCTATGTCAAACATGTTGTGGCTTGAGTGTTAAACCTTAATATTTTAAAAAATATAAAACTGGTGTATGCTTTGGTTCATATATAAACGCGCTAATTCATGTTATCGCGGTTGCTCTTTACCATCAACAGACATACAAATACACACACACACACACACAAGCACACACACGCACGCACACAGACACACACGCACACACACAAACGTGACAAAAACATTCAAGTAACCACACCTTTTTAAGTTCAATATCAGCTAGTTGTTCTTTGTAGGAATATAACTTGTTCTCCCTTTTGATGTTCGCCTTTTCTATTATGGGTGCAACACCTCTGTGATGAAGATGATGAAGATGAAGGTGATAAAAATATGTAGCAGGTGTTATACATTATGAGTAATGTTTTCACAAAATTTTCATATATTTTTTCATTTGTTTATTATTAATTCATTTATTCATCACACAATAAAATGTTTCAATTGGCAGAGTTGATTAACTAAAAAATCTACACGCATGCACACACAAACACACGCACGCACGCACACACACATGCGCGTGCGCACACACACACACACGCAATTCATAACTAATTGTCGAAACAAAAAACAAAGCAAGGTGATCAATCAAATTAACTGCAATCCTTAAAGACAGCATAAAATACAAACGCCTCGATGACGGATTTATCGTATAGTTGCCCCTCAGGCCAGTTCAATAAGGCATATTCGTCCAACGTCACTTTTAAATATTCAGGATTCGAGAAGACCTTCATAACGGATCTCCTCAAAAAGTCAAACGTGTGTGTGGGAGTCACCATTGCCAGGGTGGTCAGGGCATTCTGCTGAGACTGGTGAAGTTATTGAAACAATAAAATGACCATTTTAGACTGGTCAAGTAATTGAAACAATAAAAAGATCATTTAAAACTGGTGAGGTGATTGAAACAATAAGATGACCATTTGAAATATTTACGAAAAAGTTTGATAGAATGTAATATTAGAAATGATATCCTTAAAAATTTAATAAAACGAAAAACTAAAAAATAAGAGGGAATGAAAAAATTGGAAGAGTAAGTATTTTGTATTGAAAGGTGAAAGCTAACAGGTGTGAGCTCAGCCGCAGAGTTGAACTTCTCTTCAATTTGTTGCGAAAGTTTTTTATAGAAGATATTTGGATCAATTTGAAGTTGCTTCAGAAGCTTCATCCAAGGATCTGGCATCCGACGAACTGTTTGGTTGGCAGTTATTTATTTACTAGAAAAATTAATTCATATCTTCAAGCTTAAATATACATGAAAAATAAAAAAGATTCATGATAAAAAATATCATTGTCATAAGTTATAGTAGAATAATAATTGTTTAAATATATCACTTTTAAAAACAATCCACAATGAATAATATATAAAAAATTTATAACGCATCTAATTAATTAACTAATTAGACATTCTCTTTTAATAAAATTAATTAAAACAATAACATCACCGGTTCATTGAATTATTTTATCAAATATCATACAAGAATATAGTGATAATTTCAAGTGCACTGATTATGTAGCTGAGTTTGTTGTGGATTACATTGAAGAGAAAAATTATATTGAGGCACATGGTACACACTGAAGACTGACTCCAACTAACCTATTTCCGGGTGATGTGAGACAACGAGTGTCTCCAGAGCCATCTTCATCTTATCTTCGTCACCATCGCAACTACAACTGCATATGACGTTCAGTACATCAAAGAGAACTTTTAAATTCGATGTTGTTGTACTGCAATCAACTTTGGATGCTAACAAATTTGTTGCCGCTATTTGCTGCAAAGTATAAATGCAAAATTATTAAGTAGACGCTAGGATCAAATTAACCAATAAATAAACTCTTTCTCATCAGAATAAATTTGTTTAAACTATTATTAAACGTAAATTTAATGACATAATAAAAGATTGAGAACCTTTTCGATATTTTCAAGAAGTCCTGTCAACTCGTGGACAAATGCAAGTGCATATAACCGGCAATCAGCAGATGAAACAATTTTTTTCAACTTATTGACTGCCAGCTTCTTCACTTCATAATCCCCCTTGACAGCCGCATTCAACAAACCTGCACTGTACATTCTGCATAAACAATGCTCATGTACTTTCAAGAAGTTGAGACGAAAAGATATACTATACCAAAATTAATAAATTGTGAAAGAACGAACTTGATATGTTTGTCATTGAGTCTATCCGACCAGATGTTGAACAGGTAGGCTACAACAGAACACAGAGCAATCAAAGCTGAAAACACGTTTATATAAAAAAATAAATTATAAAATAGATTTTCCATCACACTAACAGTTATAAAAATAATTGCGTGCATATATTCTGGTAGCAAAATTTAACGTCCGTTGAAAAACGTTAAAAATAAAGTTAACTGAAATTTGTAATCATGGTATCACACTAGAAACCTTCTTTAGGTGCTTGATTCAAAAATTTTTCATTAACAAAGTGCTGCTTGTCCAAATCCAAAACTAGTGACCAGAAACTTTCTTGCTTTGTGGCTTCACATTTATTTGTAAGATAACCATCATTGTAAGCGTAAAATGCTTTAACATAATTATATCATCAGTATACATCATTATTCCCATCTAAATCAAACATCATATGCAAAATCAGTTGTAAAAAATATTCACCCAATTCAAAATCTCCTTCAAGAATCTTCAAAGTTGCATTAGTGGCAAGCAGGGCTTCAGTGACAAGTGAAACCTGAAATGGCTGTGAAATACTCTTCTCCAAGCATTGAATGAATGTTGGCAGTAGATCTTTACATTTCAAAACTGTATCCACTGACATTAGTTGAATTTATTGTGCTTTAACGTTTAAAATAAATAAATAAACAATCAACAAATATTATAAACATCAACAATGAAAAAACAAGAAAGACTCAAGAAATCTAACAAAATAATGGATGCAACAGCGAAAAAGATGAAATCATTAGCTTTAGTTACCATTGACAGTTGCATTGAAGCAAACAAAGATGTGCGTCCTCATGTTTGAACTGCCTGATTTGTTGCTCAATTGTTTATTTATCCACTGAGTGAATGATGGAGGGATGGAGGAACGAAGTTTTACGGACCACAAAGTCATCATTTGGATTGCATGAGTTGCCGTTGTTTCTTGACCTGTTTTATTAAACAGTAAGAGCCAATGAAATTGAAAACAATTTTAAATCATAAAAAATATGAGCAGCAGCAGAATGTGCCATCTGTAGTGAAATGATATAAACGTTGAATGAGGTAAACAAATAAGTGAGTGAGTGCATGAAAATGCAAACCTTCATTCAGTACAAAAGCAACAAACTGGTCGACGACGAAAGTGGTCAACTCTTCAACTGACGCTGCAACACCTCTCTCAACATTACTACTCATCTTGCCAATGGCTGTCAGCAGATTGATCTTCTGTGAAACAACTGTCAACTTTCCTTCAGAACCTAAGGGAATATTTCATTTCATTTAATCAAAATTCAACTTATTATAGACTAATTAAAAAAATTATGAATGTACTGAAATGTTATCATCATAAAAGATTATAAAGTCGTAAGTTATTTACATCGGCCTTCATAATAAAAATCAATCTCTACTTTCAATTCATAATCATTTCCAGACTACTTTTCTTTGATGTTATGATTTCAAGCCTCTTGTGAACTTGTTATCAATTGTTTACAAAAAACAAATGAACTAGCAAACAATTTATCAAAAAAAAACGAATTTTGTGTGAACAATTGAAGATATTAAGCAAAAATTAACTCTAAAAGTTTACAAAAAAAAAGATGTTAGATCGTAATATGATCACAGTAAAAAATATTTAGAAAAGATGAGCCAATGAAGCGGAGATTACGTGAAAAGAAAAAAAAAGAAAATAATTAAGAAAATTTCAGAAGTTTTATTGGAACAAAAGAAAGGTGAAACAATGCGAATCAGCATCTACATAGTTTTAATCATGTTGCGTTTGTTTCAAAAAACTAATAAACTAAAAAACAGACAGCTAGTGAGACGAACCAGAGAGTACTTTGAAGAAATGTTGTGTTAGTAACTTCAAGCACGACAAATCAGTACACTGCTGTGCCAAGATTCTGCATGCTTCTGCTGCTACTGTTTGGTTCATTTCATCTTTCGATATGCACTGAACTGCATGGTTGTCAAATTTTAAATGTTTTTATACATAACTCAAATGAACACATAAACACATTTGGCTCGGATGTCACTGCTCATTACCATATAAAACTAAAAAGTGGAAAAATTTATTTTCAATTACTGTTGGTTAGTACACACATGATAATTCAACGTGAAACCCGAGTTAATGGTGTTGTCTGAGAAGAAAGTTTGGCTAATAAGTTTCAACAAACGTTCTTAAAATAAATTATATTATATATTTTTTATTTTAGTCTATTTATCACCCATCCCACATACATATTTCAACAATTGAATTACATTACATTGTATTATTAAAATTATTTCATGTTATAATATGACATCATTGAAAATCTCATATTTCAAAAGAAGAATCCATTGAAAGCCCTCATAGCCCCCTCACCTGCCAGATGCCTGCCAAGGTCAACTGCATAAGAACTCATGTCAATGGTCAAACTGACCAGAAGTTCCTTCAGACCTGCCAATCAATCATCATAGCGTGAAAATTATTATCTATTGAAACCAACTTACACCATTTATTTAAATATATTATTGGTAATAACAACACACTTTGAATGAGATCTCAATCCCCTGCGTAAGGAATGGAAAAGTAAATGCAATCAAGTCATGTGACTACAGCTAGCTCGTTTCATCATCACCAATCAAACAACACTAAACAACATCAGCAGCAGAGATAACCAGGTAAACTAACAAACAAGGGTAATCTCAGGATTCCTCAATAAGGACTTCTCAGCGACGGGCAGGATGGAACATTTGAAGTCTTCATGGTCAAGGTGAGACAAGAAAGTGGATAATGTCTTCAAGGCGTCTGCATTCAATCTCTCCTTGCTTTTTAACACAATTTCAACATACAGCTCCTTGTAATGGTCCTGCATTCGATTAAAAAATGCGTTGCCATCACTTCAATGTTAAAGATACGATGCTCATCTTTTATTAACAGAAGAAACATGTTAAAGATACGATGCTCATCTTTTATTAACAGAAGAAACATAACCAACATTAAACTGTAGAAACAGCATTTAATAATAATTTAATTCAATAGTTCCTTGAAAATGCATGTTATGATATTTGGAAGGAGTCCATTAAAGATAGGCAAGTAGATGGAGAAAACATAATCTATATACCTACCTTGATGATGAGTGCTTGTTTGTGCTCCTTCATGGAGTTCAGGTACTTCATCATGAATCCAGCGAAGGCGAATGATTGCAATGACACCTTTCCACTGAGAAGAGCTTTGGCATAAATAGGAAGTAACTCTGGATGCTGATGAATGAAAATGATAATTCAATCAATCAATTATTCAATCATTTCTTCAGTCAGTTGATTGTTTAAGAAATCACTCAATCAGTAAATCATTCAATCAACCGTTTAGTTAATCATTCAGTCAATTAATCAATCGGTCAGTCGGGCAGTCCAGTCAACAAAACATCCAGTCAATCAACTATCCAGTCAATCAATTATTTAATCAGTCAGTATTTCAGTCAACCGATCAATCAATTAGCTACACACTCAATCAATCACTCAATCAATTGCTCAATCAATAACTCAACCAACCAACCAACTAATCAATCAATCAATCAGTCAGTCAATCAATCAGTTAACTAACCAACCAGCCAACCAATCAATTAATCAACTGAACATAATAAACCCACCAGAAACATTTGACAACATCCCTAGATAACAAATGCAACTAATGCAAACCAATATAATGATATAAACAAAGTAAGTGGAATAAAATGATGGAAGCAAATATGAAGGTCACCTTAGCAAACACCTTCCTGATGTATTTGTCACATGTTGCTCTTATGGACTCACCTCCACAGGCAACCGTTCCGTAGTACAACACCATCTGCAGCTCCAACTGCATTCATTCAAATAAATATACTTCCTCGATTTGTAAACACTAACTTAATTCAATTCAATTCAATTTAATTTAACTTAAAATTAAATTAAAATTAATTGATTAAATTAACTTAATTTAACATATTTAACCTACTGATAATTTAAGTCTACATAAAAACATTCAGTGGCAAATGATTGTTTGGAATATGAAAGAAAATGATCTCAAAAAAATGAAAGCCAAAAGTGTCTCTAACAATTTCACTAACGACCTCCCCGTTGAAAACCTCGCCATCTTTGATTGCACTCTCCAAAAGTACAAAGGACCACCTCAGTACTTTGTACGCCTCAGAAGATGTTGAACAACTGGAGATATGAGAAACATGAATTTGCGTGATGAAGTAATGATCTGTGAGATGTGGGGCTTATTTTTTATAACATTGAATGAAACTTTACAGTGCTCATTCATAATGTTCCAATATCACCTATGATTATTATTGAGATATTTGTGTTTTAGCAGCTTTCATCTATATATTGCGATAGTAAGCCAGTTATTATAAACTTGAAAAATATTAGAAATTGGAAATATTTTTTATGGTTTATCCATCTTTGCATAAAGCATTAGTTAACTAAAAGTTTAAAACAATGATAAGAAATAAAAACTAATTTAACCAAATGAGAGTTGCTCTCTTTAAGTACTCTGTCAATTCTTTGGTGGAAAGAATGAATGCAGATTTACTTGCCTCAAGCCATTTCGATGAAAGTGATCTGATCAACTTCTCTATTAAGGTACAATGACCCTGACGATAATGATGGTAGGCCATCGAAGCCGAGAGGACCTTAAATATACCTTTCACAGTCCCTTCTGAAAGGTCTTGTGCAGTAAAACAATTTTAAACATTTGAAGTTATTTAAGGATTTTAAATGAAAAAAAAAACAAAAAATTAATGGATTGAAAAACTGAAATGAAATGAAATAAAATGAACAACCAAGTCAAAAAAAAAATTCATGTCACAGATAGACATACGTCATACATCAACTGCAGCATATAATTATATAGAAATTTAATAGTAATACTGACCATTGCACACATTGATTAACAACTATAAATAAAATACAAAAAATGTTATATATAATATATATTATATATATACACTTATACAATATATCACAAAACAATATTATAATTTAATATACAGTATACAAATATATTACAGTTCAGAACACAACTCAATATATTATATATATATATATATTAATTTAGAAAAAACTAGCAAATGTTTATTAAAAAACGTTCAGTTTTAAGCTATATTGAAGAAATAAAAACTACAAAGTATGGTAAATTAAATGTTATTATGAAATAATAAGTAATTTTAAGTTTATATTTTATAATGATATATAGTACTATATTATATATCAATTCATAATTATTACTATTGTGAATTGATTAGTTAAGTGAGTTAAGTCAGTGTTAGGAGGTTAGGCCATGTTAGGGAGCATTTGCTGACTTTGGATAAGTATCATATAAAATAAAATAAAATGAATATAATAATAAATAAATAACAGATACAGACACATCCATACTGCGTTCCATAGGCACACACATACATACGTGCACTACATGGTCATACATGGTAACCAGATAACATGAACATGACATAAGAGATAAGACACATAGGACATAGGATAGCATAGGACACATGCATACATACCAGTTTCTAACAAACTTGATTCCAAATCATAGATAATCTTCTTGAATATTTTAAAATTTGAATTAGTAGCATTGTTAGCAAACATTTGAAGAACGCCCTTGACCTAGCAAAAAAAAAACTTTGATGAATAAAATGAAAATATTTAAGATTCGAAAAAAAACGAAACATGTGAAAACTACCTCCATTGCGAAGTTGTGTTGTGAAATAAACCAGTTCTCCAAATTAGTTCGATGTTCACAACTTTTTTTTTATTAGTCTTTATTATTGCAGCTCTGACATAACGCGCATAGAACCACTTACAATGTTACATATATATTATCTATAATCTTTTTATGTTCTTCATATCTTCATCCATTGATTTGAAGCAGCCATCTTCGCCACAAAAGCTGTTTATCCTTTTTACACAACATACACATGTACTTATGTGCACGCGCAAGCACCGCATCTTATACGCTGAGTATATGATAGCCATTGAGATGTTTGACTCAGCGCGCATTTGAACCACTGAGCCATCTCTCCGGCCAACTCAGGGTGCCACACTGTTGTCGAGTGAAAAAATTTGTTTTGTTGGCTCGGTGGTGTAAAGCAGAAACAAACATATAAAAAATAGTAAAAAGTAGCAAAATAATAGTTAGTCACCTACCTACAATTAAATTACTTTCAGAGCCCCGGCTAACCTGTTTAGTTTATCTACCGTGATTAACCCATTTCACCGGCGTGCTGGTCTAATGGCTAAATCACCTGGTGCTGTTTCGCAGTAACCGGGTTCGAATATGATAAAATGATCCCCGCCTATAACATGCTTCGTGTGTGATGCGTCGTTCAGCACGTATTCATTTACGATGTTTGTGCGCTTTGTTGAATCCTCTGAACTTTGGAAGAGTGTAATTGACTTTTTTTTCACCAACAAATTGTATTTCATGAGTATTAAGGATTATATTTCTTAAGATAAGTATTAAGAATTTTACATGTTTCGGGTATTCTACGCGGTTTAAGGTTTTTAATTGGTTTTGTTAAGTTTCATTTTTTTATTTTGTTTGAAACTTTTTAATTAACGTTAAGCCCTGGCCCCTGGCCCCTAGCCTACCTACGATTGACTAACATCTCAGTCCCTAACTTACCTATGACTTAAAGTAGTCACCTCAAAATTTCTTCATTACAAACTGCCTTCCACCGATCATCATCTGAGATGCACTGACCACCATGAGACCAACGACTTTTATGAAGCTCCACCCCAGCTTAACTCTGATCATTCTGTAGACTTAATTTTTTATTAGCGTAAAAGAAGATGGACGTTAAAATGAAGGAAGGAAGAAACGGACGGACGGACGAACGAACGAACGAAAGAACCAACGAACCAACGAACGAATGAATGAATGTATGAATGAAGGACTGAAGGACCGAAGGACTGAAGGACTGAAGGACTGAATTAATTAGATGTAGATATTCTGAGTATATGTTAGTAATACATTGATAACTGATCGGTCAATTCAGATTACTAGGTTATATATCAAAAACGACGAGATTTCCATTACCAAATTATATATTTTCAAGAGAGTGAGTAATACACATGGATATACTATATATATATATATAATATATCCATGGTAATACACGAATCTAGTAAAAAAAAGCTACCAGCATAATTTACTATATCAGTGCTACATTCCAAACAAACTAGAGTGAATGTTTAGCACAACAATACAATATCACTCACTCACTCACTCACTCACTCACTCACTCACTCACTCACTCACTCACTCATTCATATAATGCCGCTATCCATTGTTTTTCTGTATCAATACTTAAATAAAAAACGTTGCAGTCTGAATATTTCAACCTGTTTTAGTGCACCCCTACGTAATGATAACTAGTCGGTCGATTCAAGTTACTAATAATTTTTATCAGAAACGTCAAAATTTCTATTAATAAACTAAACGTTTTTATACTCAAGAGATTGAGTACTACACAAATCTAGTAAAATAAACTACCATCTTAATTCATTACATCAGCGCCATTTCCTAAAAATATAGAACTAAAGTGCGTGTTCAGTAATTATATAATGATAACTATTTGATCGATTCGAAATAACTTTATATCAAAAACGTCAAAGTTTCCATTACCAGATTATAAATTTTCATGCTCAGGAGATTGGGTACTTTACGAATCTAAAAAGAAACTACCAGTATAATGCACTATATCCACATATATTGAATCAAGATATATGCATTGAATTATATATAAGAATGGCTTTATAGTGTTGACCTTCATCTCAAGGTCAGGAAACTTGGAAGCAAACTTTTTTAGCACCAAATTGTCAATGGGTTTTTCCGTTTTCCAATCTATATTTAGCTTCTTCCCTGTTAATGTGCCACCGGCGGTATTCCTGTAAACGTTTTTTGCTGCTAAAATCATTCTACGGCAGTTTTAATCGATTTTTAACTTAATAATTTAACTGAATTATGTAAAATTTTTGGAATCATTTATTATTTGATCCATTTTGATTTTATAAAGTTTATTTGTTTAAAAGTTTTAAAAATGTTACATTGTGCCAGGAGACACTAGGCCCAGACTAGTAGAAGAAAAGAGGCTTTGCTTTTTTGTATTTTTATTTAAAATTTTTGACTTTTTATTTTTTTAACTATCGTTAATTAATGTTCAAATATTTTTTATATTGTTTTTATATTATGGGTTTATTATTATTATTAGGATGCCCTTGTAAAATGGCTTTTTGTCATAAGAAATACAGAATACAAAGAGTTTCTTTATTTTAATTTATTGGGTATATATATATATATATTATATATATATTATATATATATATATATATATGATGAAAAATTTTAAATGCAGCTATTTACTTTCAAACTTAAATCATATTTAGACGTTTTGCTTAACGGATGCACATCTCATCAAGCAACAGCAAAGGCAATCAAAGTATTACAAGTCCAGAATCACAATGCTGCAGGCAACAATAAGAAAACTTATGAATGAATGTAATAAATTAAAAAATGAATTAGCTACATACAAAGGTTTTATGTTATGTAACCATAGCAAAATGAATTGAAATTTTGATTAATTTTTTGTTTTTTTTTGCTTCTAGATAAAAAACTCATACCATTTAAAAAGAGTTAACAAAATATATAATGATAGTTACAAGACCTTTTATATGCAGCTGCATTTTCATGGTCCTCATGCATACCAATTTTTAAGAAAAAGTGGACTAACACTGCCACACTCGAGAACATTGAACAAGTAAAATTTTGTTAATAATGATATTCTGTAAACTAATATTGCTATATAAAGAAATATGCACAGCAAATAAAATATTGCAAATGCTCTTTAATCCTTGATTCGATATCAATAAAGCCTCAAATAACGTATAATAAGAAAATTGGTAGATTTTTTAAAATATATTTTGTTTGTAAAATTGTGAGTTTAAAATATAGTATATTTTGGTAGCATATGCTAGTTTATTCCTTGTGTATTTTATTTATTTTTTGATTTTTTTTTGTTTCCCATTTCACCATAAACATTTGTTTTCAATTTATTTAATTTTATTGATGTTAAATGTTAAGCATAAATTATCAAACGCGTTGTTTATTTGTGAAGATGACTTTATTGGATATGTTAACTATGGAGATGGGAATGAAGACATAGTTGCTTCAGAGATGTTGATTTTTTATGTTGTTAGTCTGAGAGAAGCTTGGAGGCATTCAATAGCTTATTTTTATACAAATAAGTTATTATCTCACAAGTTGAAAGATTTTATAGAGAAAGCCATTGATAAGTTACATAATGCTGGAGTTAAAGTAAACAACATTTGTTTTTCTTAAAGATATGTTAAAATTTTTATACACTATATTTATTTTTTAGGATTGTTTCACTGGTAATGGATGGGTTGGCCACTAATGTTTCGGCATGTGGATTGCTTGGATGCTCTTTCACATTTCCAAACATGCAAACAAGTTTCTTGTCCCCAACAACTGGCCAGAAAATATATATCATATTTGATGCATGCCACATGCTGAAATTAATGAGGAATATGTTTCATTCTTATATGATATTTTATAATAATAATCCAATCAAATGGAATCATATCGTAAACTTAGTTAATTATCAGCAACAAATCAAAATGAAACTAAAAAATAAATTAATCAAAAATCGTGTAAATTTTGAAAAGCATAAGATGAAAGTTAAATATGCATCTTGAGTCTTTAGTTGCTCTGCGGCTAAATCATTGGAACTCTTAAACGGATTTTATGTTTTTTTCTGACGTTTCTGAAACAATAGCTTTTGTGAAAAACATCAATGATCTTTTCCATATATTGAACAGCAAACTGATACTGGATAGAGAATGGAAGCAATACATTACAAAGAGCAACCTGACAGCCACTATAGATAAACTTTATGAAATGAAAGCCTACTTACTAAGTTTGAAAAATTTAGATGGTGTTACATTTACAAAACTCAAGGTTTTTTTTTATATATCTCAATATCTAAACTGAAACTTAATTACAAATAATTTCAGAAAAATGGCTTGGACAATTGACATATCCCTCAAAAGGAGTATTAAAAGTAAAATGATACATTTATTTATTTTCTGGTAAAAACAATAAATTTTAATGATTTTCAGATCTGCCAAGAATCAGAAAGATTATTAAAAATAAATAATTATTGTTTTAAGAAAAAACTTGTAATTGAAAGCAACATACTCCCACAATGTGTCAACGAAGATTTATTTAACATGGAAAATCATTTCAATGATGTACAGAATGCAAACCACTATTGTGAATTAATAAAAAAAATCATCATATACAACATTAAGACGTTTTAACTTAACTAAAGGGTTTTCTATCAACATGCAGTTTTAATAAAAGTAAATTAAATAATAAAATGCAACGAAAATTATACTATTTAAATTTATTAAATCAATTGTTTTATTGAATTTGTACAGTGCTTCTAATAGATTACATCAGAAGCAAATTCTACAACTTTAGTTTTATCTATATATATATATATATATATATATATATATATATATTTCACTTTTCAAGATAGTTGAAAGATAAAAATTGCCCGTTGAAAAAAATTTTCAATGTTAAAACGCTGGTTATATAATTCCATGGATATATGATTAAATCGGCGCCACATTCCAAAAAATAATCAAACTAAAGTGCGTGTTTAGTTTAGTAAAACATAGTGATAATTATTCGGTCAATTCAAATTACTGTATATTAAAAACGTAGGGATTTCCAATACTAAATTATACATTTTCATGCACGGAGATTGAGTTTGTGCCACATTCCAAAAAATTATTGATCTATAGTGCCTGTTTAGTATAACAAAATGATTTGTTTCGATTTATGTTACTGCCAAAATATCAGAATTTCCATTACCAAATTATACATTTTCTACCATCAAATTCCCCCCTTTTTATAACGAATCTATTATACCTATCTTCAAAAACTCATCTTCAGATCCTTCTTCTTTATCTAATTTATAGACCGGTTACTTATTTTTTTATCTCTAAAATAATAGGAAAATTAGTTTTATATGAAATAAATTATCTTTTTATTTAAACTATAACCATTGATAACTGTATCTCAATCTGGTCTCAGACCTGCTTACAGCGCTGAAATATCCTTACTGAAAATTTATAACAATATCCTTCTCTCTAGTAGCAATAGTAATGTTATTCTAATTCTTTCTCTTAACTTTTCTTCTGCTTTTGATACCGTTGATCATACTATTCTCTTGAGACTGCTAGATCATTTTTTAATGTCATTGATTCTTGTCTATCTTGGTTTTCTTCTTATCTCTGAAATTGTTTTTATTTTGTTTTCCTTAATAAACTACTTCTAACTCTTCTACTCTTACTTTTGGGATACCTAAGGGCTTTATTCTTGGTTCTCTACTATTTATACTCTGTATATGCCTCTGAATTACATCGTATTATATATATCCATGCTAGTATTATTAAAAAATTTTCCTTTGCTAGTCTCCATCTAATCTCAATAGTGCTATTCATAAACTATCGCTACGTCTTTTTTAAATATCGCTTGGTCTGACTATGTGCTTCCAAGTTTGAAATAATTTGTTTTAATAAATCTAAACACTCAATTATTATTCCTTCTATTATCTTACCTGATTCTGAAACTCTTTATGATAAATTCGTAGTTTAGGCTTTATTTTGGATTTTAGCATGTCTCAGATTAATAGTGGTTCTGAAAGTCCCTATTTTTATCTACATCGAGAAAAATACTTAAGCTTTTCCTTGACGATCCTGTTGCGGAGAACACCAAGCCAGGAAGAGCAGTGCGTAGGAGAAAAAGAAAAGAATAGTATTCGTTCGATGAATGAATGAGCAGACTCACTGAAAATGTGCGCCGGAGTATTCTAAGTATTTGAAGAAGGTTATATATTAGATATAAGATTATAATGGCTGCTCCAAATCAATGGTTGAAGATATTAAGAACATAAAAGATGTACAGATAATAAAACATTGTAAGTGGTTCTGCGTATGTCAGAGCTGCAATAATAAACACTAAAAAATTATAATATTAATCATAATATGTATGGAATAATAAGAATATAGAAAATGGTTTAATTCCTTTTTAAAAAGTTTGACTTGCACATCCTTTAAAAGTTTTACTTGTAGTAAAAGAGCGTAGTTTTGTTTTCAAATGAAAAACATTCTATTTTAATTTCTGAAAGATCATTTTTTTATAACTTCATTTTACTAACACCTGAAGACCATGGGTATTTTTTTAAACAACTTTTATTTATTTTCCATTTAAAAAATTTTCTGTGACAATTTTAATTTTCTAACTGGTTATTTCATGTTATGTTTGTTATGATATTCATTGGTTAGGCCAGATTTATTTTTCATTTTTATTTTTATACTATAATAAATTATTATTATTAAATAATTAATAATAATACTTATAAATAAATACAGATTACAAGCTCAGTACAATTAACTTCTTAAAAATAATTATTATAAAATATAAATAAGATAATAATTTGTTTATTATATATTACTTTTTTATAAGTGCATTATCATTATGATTATTATATGTTGAGTTAAAAAAATGAAATTGTATGTTATATATATAATATATAATTTCAATATAATATATAAATTATTATTATATTTTATAAGTTATAGTTATATATAATTATTTATAATTAGCTTTTGCTAGTCTAACTCTCTGTTATTTGTAATTTATAATAATTTTTTAATGGTCAGTATTTTGTAAGCTTACTAGTACAAATTTTTTTAAACTTCTATGGAACTAATCCTAGTGTGGTCTTGGTTTAATTAAAATTATTTCATTTTAAATTTAAAATATGTAAATATTTAATTAAAATAATAGTAGCATTATAATAACTGAAATAGATATTATCTATGAAAAAAATTATTGTTATGAAAATAAGCTGCAGATTGCATTGAATTATTTCTTAATCAGTCTTCATTAATGATTTAACAAATTAATGAATTTCATTTAACAAATCAATGACTTAAATGAATTAATTTTGAATGAGTTGGGTTGAGCACTGTTATTGGAAGAAATGAAGAAATATTTATTCACTTACATTACAATCTTATACTATAGGCTCTCCATAACATGACATTCACCACATGTTTTTGTTTTGAAAACAGCCATTTTTTTAATTTTTTTTTGAACAGTACATTTATATTTTAGTTTTATTCAACTTTTTATTAATTTCTTTATTTAAATATTTCATCTTGAAGTGATTTATTTAACAAATGTTAGATTTTTGGTTCATCGTTCTAAACTGCTTTTAGGCAGCCCTAAGTGGCTGGTCCAGTGTGGCTTGCAGTGATCAAGTTCAATGGCAGTCATTTACTAAAGTTTAAAATATGATATGATATCATATCATATTATATGGTTTTTTAATTCACATATATTTAATTTTGCACCTGTGGCATTTTCAAACTTTGGAAAGTATGATTAAACACAAATGATAGGGTGTCTTGTAAATAATTACAGTTATTAATCATGAAGGCGGCGTGATGGCTCAATGGCTAAAGGCGCCTGGTCTTGCTATTGCAATGACTGGGTTCGAATACAAAGAGATTCCCGTTTATCATGTGCAATGTGTATGATGCATGGTTTTCACGCTTATTCATATACATTCATGTATTCATACATATATCTTATTCATGTGTTTGTCTTTGAAACCTCTGAAGCAAACGCAAAAGAAAGAGAGTAATTTTTACCTTTAACCTTTATTAAACATTTAATGGATGGAAAGATATTGATTTTAAATCATTTATCTAAACTGCATAAAGTTGATTCAATTTTTTCACTGAATTGTATGAAGTTATTTATTTGCAATGCTACTTACTATTTATTGCTCAGTAAAGTTGAAATGTGAAGCTTGTAAAAAGAAATGTAAGAAACAGGCTGTGAGAGCTCATGACAAACATTACCATCCTGAATGCTTCATATGCAGCAGTTTGTATTGTTTTCTGTTTGTTCATAATATTTATTCCATAATTGTTCTATTTCAGATTTATAATTTAAAGAAAAAATATTTGACTCTTATCTAGTGTAATGTTTTATTCTTATATAAAAATTGTTTTCAATTTCTGTTGATTAATAAATTGAATTTTCATTGAATTTATTAAAATCTATGATGTTGTTGCATAATTTAGTGAAATAGCAGTTGAAGGTGGGTGCAAAAGATTTTCTTAAAGAAGCGCTGTGTGTGTTGGTAGAGCACTATCATTTCATGATGTTGAACTTTATGTTTCTAATTGCTACAGTGAGTAGAGGATCATATTTAGTGAGGACTGTTTAGGGAAATGTTCATCAAGATGATAATTTGATGTCAAAAGTTAACACAGAGAATTAAGAGAGAACCTGAAAGTACTGCATTAAGTGTTTCATATTATTTGTTTGTTTGCACAATATTTATAAGGATTCCATTGACAAAGGATATATATATATATATATATATATATATATATATATATATATATATATATATATCTTGGATTTATTTTTGATACAAACATGACAATGCAATTGCACATAAAGTTGTTGTTGAAAGAATGTACTTACCAATTGAGAAAATTGAGACTCATCAAAGGATCTCTAAATATGCATAAATTGCAATGTTTAATTCACTCGTTCATTCACTCGAGGATCGATTATTGCAACAGTTTATTCTACGGTTTACCCAAAAAGTATGTTGCACAGTTACAATTAATTCAAAATCGGGCTGCCAAGTTGTTAACTGGTGGTTCATATTTTGATCATGTTACTCCTATTTTCTTCAATCTTCATTGGTTGCCCGTTCAACAAAGAATTGTCTTCAAAATTGCCCTACTGGTGTATAAAAGCATTAATGGATTAGCGCCGAAATATTTAATGGATCGAATTGTTCCAAGAAATGCACCGTTACAGTGTCAGAAGTTACGGTCAAACGATTTAGGTTTGTTAACAATTCGACAAACTCAGCTTGCTGTTGGTTGCAGAGATTTCGCTGTTATGGGACCAAAGATTTGGAACAGTTTGCCAGTTGACTTGCAAAATCGTGGGTTGTCAATTACTGAATTTCGAAGAAAGCTAAAGAACCATCTTTTCAGACAAACTTTTCATGATATGATTTGATCGAAGTGAAACATTTAATCAACTTTTACATTGTTAGCGCCTTTGAGAACAATAAATGGCGCTTTATATATAAATAATCTAATAATAATAATAATAATAATAATATATATTAACAGAATTAATATAGGTTATTGTTGGAATAAGTTGAAAACTTTTATATCATTGACATATGCAAAGAATTAGATTTATGCATAAAAGGGTGGCTGTAGTTTGTTAGGTTTTAAAAATGTTTGTTGCTCTGCATAAGCTTCAACTGTTGCTTGTGTGTTGCACTGTTGCAGGCTGTCACAAGCGACTTCCACTTGATCGTTTCTACCGAAATGAGAATCAAAATTTTTGTGAAAGTGATTACCACAAGTTGTTTGGAAAGTGGTGCTGTGCTTGTTCAAAGGTCATCCTCAATGATGTCATTGTTGCCAAAGGTAGAAACTACCATGCTGGCTGTCTCAAATGCTGTGCTTGCAAGTTAAACTGATTCTCATTTATATTATTTCATCGTTAAAAGTTCTTTGATTCTAACTTTCGGTGTATTTTCTTTCATGAAGTAAACAGTTTAAATCTGGGGAAACAGCTACTTTCAAAGGAGAGAAAATTTTTTGCGGTGAGTGTTTTAACAGAAATATGGAAGAATCTGCTGTTTCAAAAGGTGCAGGGGATGCTAAAGAAGGAAATAATTATCCCGTTGGTAGTGTCGATGCAGTTTCAAAGGAGAACAATGGGACGAAATATGAAAAGATCTTGAAGAAAGATACCGAATCAAAGATCTCGCCAGTTAACGTGGCCGATTCTGCAACCAACCAGAGTTTGATAAGTTCAGTGGTCTCACCGAGGTTGGAAGAAGAATATCCGACTGTTGATCATCCCACCAGCCCATCTCCATGTAGGTTATTTCTATCATTTAATTACTTTTTTATTTATGTGTGCGTATATGTGCATTGATTGTGCTTCTGATGGCAACTTTGATGTTATTGTTATAAACTTATGTAACCATGATAAATTTTGTTGACTGTAATTGTTATTGTCCTCAGATCTCTCAGTTGATCAGTCGTCCATCTCTGCAATGCATCACAACACGTCAGGCGGATATCCTTGTAAGTACTCACTTGCTCCTCTTTCATTGGAAAAAATATTCACGATCTTTTACAGTTCCATTTGAATGGAAGTTGAAACTTGTAGAGTGGGATGTTTTAGAATTTGTTTTGTGGTTGAATGACGTGAATTGTATTGAGATTTGGCTTCCATTGTTCATGTTGTCTAAATTAAATGGGCTTGACAAAGTAGAAATGATTGCAAACAATATTCGTTATGATCACGCATATGTTATACTTTACTATATGGTAAAATATATATATATGTAGCAAAAACTGTTTTACATCAGGGTGTTTTATTTCTTACTTCTAATTCTGTTTTTCAATAATGAAAAGTTTCTTTCAGCCTGGTGTAGATGCGCATTTAAAAAGAAAAGTCTTGTACTTATTACTCTGTGGAAAATATTTGCATTGGCTGTATATGAGTTTTTTGGGAAGATTGAAAAGTTATTCATACTGGTTAAATGACACACCACCTAACTGATGATGAGCAGATGAACAGGACACACTGAGGTCAGGACACTCACAGTTTGATTCATCCATCAATAAAAGTCTGCACTCCTCAACATTTGGAATCCCCAATAAGCAGTTCTACAATATGAGCTACCTGGAAAGGGTCGGGACAAATACGATCTTAAGGAGGGAAGGTCAGTTAGTTGGACCATCTGCATCGAGGTCCCAGTCTAACAAACATTTCCACAGGCCAAGTTTGTCAATCATTTGTTGCTTTTGTTGAATGTTTAGTTATGTTTGAATAATTTATTTATTTTTCAGATAGCGTATTCACTTTTAAGAGTCCTAAAGAAGATTTAAAACTGACTTTGAAAAGTGATTATCTTCCTATAACTTAATTTTCATTTTTGTCTGCTGTAGTTTATAAATTATCTTTCATATTTTTTTTAGTTTGGTTTTTAAATTCTATTATTTATAATAATGGATACTTGATCAAACGTCTTGTGAAATTAATATTATATAACCGTTGGAGCTTGTAAAAAATATAGAATGATACAAAACTACGTAGGAAACCATATGAATCAAGGATTGGATGCATTGGTGAGAAATTTGAATGCTGCTGCATCCGTCACTTTAAATGGGAGATCTCTATCAACGCTTCCTACTTATTCGGCTACACATCTCGATGGTGGCCTGGATAGAACTCACAGTAAAAATAATGGTTACTGGCATTGAGTTAATTGAACTGGTTGAAGACTCAGTAGCTTGTGACTGTTATCTTTTATTTTTGTGAATAAAATGGATTAAAAAAATTTGGTTCTTAACATGAAAACATGAAGAATTTATTTTTTAAGTTTTTTTTAGCTAGATTTTATATACCACAGTAAATTTTTTTTTATATAAAAATGTTGTCTGTTTGAAAATATTTATTTTACTCTATTAATATTTGATGATGAAAATGATGAAGATAAATGTTTTAATATAATGTAATAAGTGTTACGCATTTTGATTGGTTGGTTGCAGTCTTGAAACCCATAGAAAGACTTGATTGGCCCTCACCACCGTTCACAGCAGCTGCCTACCCCGAACTTCGTTAGTTCTTTGCTGCTAGTTCTCATTCTACCATTTTCATTTGATCATCCGCTCTTTGAAATTTTAATTGATTATTCCTTTGAGTGTGTTGGATTTTTGAAATGTAATCCTAGGTTGCTGTTTCATTGGTTCTTTTTTTAACAAGCATACACAATTGTTAAGAAATGTCTATCAACATTCAAAATCAGATCTTGAAAATGATTTTGGATAATTGATAGTTGGGTAATTTAATTAATTATCTCTTGTTATCCTACATTTTCAAATTTTTGTTTACGACAAAATATTTATTTAAACGTTATTTTTGTTGACCAACGATTATGTCTTCTATATTTGTAAATAGTGAGAAATAAATCTGAAAGAGATCTGCTAGTAACTTCCAGCCAGGAAAACAGCTCTGATGTAAATGATTCTTCAAAAAGTCAGGCCTTTGTTAAGCTTGAGAAAAAGATATGTGAACTTGAGAAGATAGCTAGCATGGAGTCGGGTGCGGCTGCTGTTATCCTGAAAGAGCTTAAAAAACAAAGGTGGGAGGAGTTTTGAAGAACTATGTGGCTGTTGATTGGTTGATGATTAACAAATTGTTTGTAATTTTTTTTTAATGGATAGATGGACTACAAAAATTAATCTTTTGATTGGATGATGGTTTATTGTATGTAATCATTATTTGTTCTGATGTTTTGTATGCTGTCATTCAATTAGTCAAATGTTTTGTATGCAATCATTTGATTGGTTGAATGTTTTGTATGCAAATTTTTCAAAGGTCAGTCGAGGTTGAAGTGGATCCGCGAGATACGTCACGTGATCCATCTGCTGAAAAAAGTTTACCCATCGTCTTCAAATGTCAGAGACCAAGACTTGCTTGTTAGTTTTTAAAAATTTTTGTTTTTGATAGATGTTGAGTAGTTTTATTACGCTCCAACACTACTGTTGTAGTTATTTCAAGTTTGTTTGGACATCAAAAATTGACAGTTATTTAAGGTTTCTGGTTGTTTATTGCTATATATAATTTGAATTTTTGAGAAATTATCTGAGTGAAACAGGATACATTACACCTTATACAATTTAGTTATAAATGAAATGCGGCACATAGTACAAACAACACATCATCAAACCCACCACCATCAAACTCAGCATTATCAAACTCACCACCATTAAACTCACCACCACCATGCTCAGCACCAACAGGCACTCTCCAAAGATTCGCTGCCATGAGTGATGGTAGGAGATGTGTATCGTCCATGATGAATCATCCCAACTGTTAGAACATTCATTGCTTTCTATTGCTATTATTTATTTATTTATAGAACTTTGCAGCTTCTTGCATCAAATTCTTTATTAGAACGTGAAGGATGCGACATATATTTAGGAATGGTGTGGTACCTCGGTTTTCAATTTATTCTTCTAACAGATGCTTGCACATTATATTTATTTATAAAATTATATTATTTACTCATTTTTATAATTATTTTTATCATAATATAATCCTTCTGGACATATCATTCATGATTTTTCGTTAGTGTTTTATTGCTCTGCCTGCGGTGATCTTTCCTTATGTGTTGTTCACAAGTTTTCATTGTTCACAAGTCCTTTAATGTTATTTAGACTGTTAATTAGATTCTCAAACGTTTCCTCGTCTAGTTGCACTGCCGAGGTGTCATTCATTAAGATACAAGTCCGTCCTATCTTCACCTGCTGACAATTACAAGGTTTTTATTTAAGTTAACATATATTCTGTATATCATTTTCTTTTTTATTTATTTTATAATGTCTGACTGTACAGTTTTAAAAGAGCTTTGTTTTCTCCTCAGCTAACTGAATTTTTTTTTCAGAATTTTTCAGCTAACTAATCTATTACTTGAAAATAAAGTTGACTGCAGCCTAATTGTTAAAACTCGTTGACCCTAGACGAACGTGGACAGCCTTCCAATGCATTCAACTCCTGTGGTGGATGTGGCGAGGAAGTTGTATTCAGCGTCGAATGAGAATGAAGCAGTGGATGGTGTGGTCAGGGACCCAATAACTGGACTCAAAGTAACTTATTAACTCCGTCTATTCAAATTTATTTAGTAAGTTACAGTTTTTATCTATAGGCATTCTTTTTATTTAATTAGCATGTTTTCTGACTGTTAAGTTATTTCACAATTCATTTTAAACCACTATTACGTTGAACTCATAAACATAATGGTGACAGGTTTTTTTGTTTCGCTTGATAAGTTAGTTAATAATCTGCATGCTTTGTTTGCTAGGCTGGTAAGTGAGTACATACCTCGTCTCTAAATTGTTGACTGCAATGCTAACTACCGAATGACTGTGTTACAGAAACGGTCGTCCATTAAGATGAGGTCATTCACCTTGTCACCATCTTGCGACTCCCCATTGACGAACGTGACGTCATCGTACATGCAACAAGATGAACAACAGCCACACCCACGTCATAAAACACGTGTTAGCTAGCCATCAGTCTATTTAGCATTTTTACCCTATCTGATATTTTATTTCACTACATTATTTCTTTTCAAAACTGAAAACATCAATGAGAAAAAATTTCTACAAATATGAATTTTTGACTAATTGGCAATTTTGTTTTGTCAAATTTGAAAGTTTCCTAAACTTGGTTGATTTCGAGGTTGATATCTTTCTTATTTACGTGGTGTCTATTTTCACGATGACCGTTAGGTTATGTTTATTAATTTGTTATTTAGTGGTTGAATGTTGTTTGGCAGTGGCAGCAGCATCAACACGAATATGACTATACGTTGAGTGAATTGCAAGATGCACTGAACTGCAACCAACTACAGTTGGATAGGGATTGCTTGGAGGTTCTTTCAATTTAACATTGATCTATTATTTGATTATTAAGGTGATTGATTGATTAATTGATTGATTGATTGATTGATTGATTGATTGATTGATTGATTGATTGATTGATTGATTGATTGATTGATTGATTGATTGATTGATTGATTGATTGATTGATTGATTGATTGATTGATTGATTGATTGATTGATTGATTGATTGATTGATTGGAGAATTAGTATTTATGTGATGTTAAAACATCGCATTAGTTGGGGGTTAGACGTTAATAAAAGATTAAAGGAAAATCAATCGAAAAAACATAAGCTTTTCAAATTTCTTACCATTCTCGTTTGTTTGATTGTACGGCATACACATTCTCGTTAACTTGTACACCAGCAGTTCAATGCATTTGTAATATTCAACTATTTGAAATGTTTGCAATATTAAAAATATAAAGCGTAGAAAGTTTCAACACAAGTCATAAATGCTCATTTTTAAAAAGGAGTATCTGTCTAATATGGAGTTTGAAAGTTTGTTCAAGATGCCCAGGAACGAGTTCAGAGCACTACAAGCGGATCAACAAATTTTATTGAAGAAGAAATATTTATTAGCTTGAATCATTTTTTAAAAATTTCATCCAAAATCTTAAATTTTAGTTTGTTTGTGGGATTACGTAAGAATTTTTTCCACTAAATTTAGGTTTTTTAGTAGGTTTTTTGAATGGGTGACCCAAAATAGTTTTTTTTTTTAAATATTTTTAAAGTACTCTCGAGAATTTTCAGTTGTTATTCAGTGATGAGGATTACACTGGTCGTTGTTTATTTGAATTCGACCACGTATCATCATTGTTAGCTTCGAAACTTTTGTTTTTAGTTGAATATCCGAATTATCGCAATGCTTCTCAACATCGCTTGCATTTAACACTATCCGGGTAAGTTTTTGCCTTTTTGAAAATCGTTTTACTAATCTAACATTTCAATTGATATTTTCATTAATGTACTCAGCATTTTTATATTTTGTTTACTAATTACTAATCATTTTTACGCTTATTCATATTTCGCTGAATTGCAAACTTTTTATATTTTATATAATTTAATTCATATCTAACAAGCACATCCTTTAGATCTGGAACGACGTATTGTTTAACGCTCGTACAACTTAAGTGTTTTTTTTTTCATTTTTAAATTTTGTTACTGAATGCTATCTTTGTGTTAATGTAATGAGGGCATAGTTCTTCTGAAATATTTTTGTATGCGTACTCTATATACAATACATTTATACATGGATGTGCGTATACATACATTGATATGTATTTATATATATAAAATTGTATGTGTGTACATACAATGTGTTGAATATATGAATATTATTGTGCTTTGTGTGTGTCAATGCACGAACGAGAACACATGTGTGAGCATAAACCAAAGCTTCGCTGTTTCAATGAAAGATTTTCTTAAACAATCCCTCACAACAACGTCCGGTTTTTTTTTTTTATTCATCATTCCGTATAATGTTTTAAGATATTTTTATACAAGAGTTGATTTGATGTGATGTGTTTATGTTTTTACTGGCTTTTCTTCATTCCGAGCATCAATTCATATCCCAGCAACGGGTTTGCCATGAAATTTGATCCTTGACAAATTTGACAGTATTTTTACCTAACGTACATATTTTGGTAATATGTTTGTAATATTTTGTTTGCGTATCATGACGCATTTGTGACGTCATTGTACGATTGTACTGTGATCTGTGTTAAGGAGGTTGTATTATTTACCGTTATGTACTTTCAGCAGACTCGTGTTGCAATAATTTTTATATATCAAATTATAGGTAGCTATTTTTAATTTTGATATAACTTTATACGTATTTGGCTTGATATATACATTTAAATATAAATATAAATATATATATATATATATATATATATATATATATATATATATATATATATATATATATATATATATATATATTAGATTAAGACTGTCAGAATTGCAATTATTGATGAAAATCACAGCATGTTCCGCGTTAGTAGC
>NW_008704902.1:5026290-5057094 GCF_000326865.2 Helobdella robusta
AGAAAAATCGAAAAACTTAACAGGAAGCTAACTAACGCGGAACATGCTGTGAATTTCATCAATAATTTATATATATATATATGTGTGTGTGTGTGTGTATGTGGTGTGTGTGTGTGTGTATGTGGTGTGTGTGTGTGTGTGATATATATTATATTATTTTTATTATTTATTAGAAAATTTATAAACCGCTTTTTTAAAAAGATCTCAAAAGCGCCAACAGTAAGTCTAAATAAATATACAAAAAGTATGAGTAGCATATATATATTTATGTATATCTTTTATATGATATATATATATATATGTTATATAATATATATATATCATATATATGATATATATATATATTAATTTTTATCGGTAACATATCGCAATTAACAATAACAAACGTAACACGCTAATGCTTTTTTAATTGACTTTTTAAAGAATTGTCATAATCGAATTTTGTTTGATCATCAGTAAAAGGATTATCACATAGTTGATACGATTTCGTGTTTTTTTTTATATCGTTTTCATTCATTTATACGTAATGGAAAATTATCAGGTGTGTTATTACAAAGTGGTCGTACCGGCAACATCTACTTATTGCCCAGCACGTGAACTTTCTTCAGATTAATCTTAACTTGGCTTCCTAATTTCTTCACGATTGGAAAATTCAGAATTAGGTTATCAAGCGATTTGCCGTCGGCCGCTTTTAGAAATGAATGGGACTGGAAATTAAAAGGTATCATTCGTGAGAAATATTAAAAAATTAAATAGTATGATTTAAGAAAGGGAATTGCTGGATTAGGTTTTGGCATCAGAAATGAGATAAAAGTAAATAAGCAAAGATTTCAAACTCGGTTAATGGTAGATGCGTATAAGGCTACCTACAAGAAAAGTGTCACTCTTGGCACTTCTAGATATGAGTTCAGCTTTTGACTGACTGAGTTAATCATGATACTGTATCGCATCTGGTTTGTTAAAATGTTTTGGTTTGAGAGACAAAAGGCTCAAAAAGTAATTGAATAACCTCATTTGTCTCTAAACGAACCTATGAAGTGATTTAATGGGGACAGTCATCGGTAGCCGCCGATTTTAGCAGTTAAGTTTTGCAGTGCTTAATATAAGGCCCTCTCCTATTCTGTTGTATACTTCAAGTAAAGCAAATGAACTAAAACATGGTTATCTTCATGTGTATTCATCGCGGTCGTTGATTGAAAATAAAACGCAAGCTATGTTGGTTGGAACTCAACAGTAGCCTTCTGAGATTGACGTATATAGGAATTAAGATAGGTTCAGTGGTTGTGCCATTTTCAGAAGTGGTGAAAAATTTAAGCTTTTAGTCGCCATGTGTCACCTTATTAATAATATCATCAAAAGATATTCATTTCAGCTTTGACATATTAATTGCATTAGAAGTTTTTTCAAATTCATTAATGAATGCTTTGTGGTCAGTCGAGTTGGTTACTGAAACAGTTTGCTTAAATGATGCTCAAAGTCAACAGTAAACTAATACAATAAATTCAAAATTGGGGAGCAAAACTAATAGTTCGGATAAAAAAATATGACCATGTTACGCCAATACCTAAAGAGTAGCGTTAGCTATAATTTGAAAACAGAATAGGTTTCGAGATTTCAGTTAAAATGCTAAGTTGCTTCAAAATACGGCCTCAAAATATTGATTATAAATTTATGCAAAACAACACTATCGATTAAAAGCAAAATGGCTTTAAGATTCAACTAAAATAATGATTTTCAGGTATTTTTTGAGGAAATCGTTCCTAAAGACATGAATGAACGCAGTATAAACTTTACAGAATAAAAAAGGAAAAAAAACCTGATCAGCTCCAACAGATTTGTAATGATCAATTATTAGTTCCCCTTTCTTTCTTAACCCGAACAAGTGAGTTGTTTGCTCTGCCACTATCTTCAACATGTCGTTAAAAGTTATCCCTAGGGCCATACAAGTATGTTAATTTAATAATTGTTAAAATTTGCATACAAATTTTAATTTCTCTATCATTGTTTATATTAATAAAATTTCACTTAAAATTGATATACAGATTGTGTATAAGAAATCTCCTACTGTTAGTTATATATGTAGATCAGTGTTTCCCCCAAGGGACTTCCACAAAAGAGGAACCCCAATAAAGAGGGTAAAAACATTCAAATTACATCAATAATAATTTGCCGGCTAAACTTGTTGAAAGAGCTGGTTTTAACATAAAACATTTTAACTAAAGTATATATGAAGATGATTATTTTTGAGGGCACGAAAATTTTTAACAGAATTTTGAAGTCATGGTACCAAGAAAAATGTAGAACTCTGAAAATGCTGATTGGGCAAAACAAAATTTCTAGACACAAATATATTACAAAAATTGATGGTTAGAACTGATGACAGCCAAAAATCGATCAAACGGAACCTGCGTGTTCCCAGTTAATCTCCATCCAGTAGCTGTTGTTCAAGTTTTTATCGCCAAATGTGCTTTGATTTTGTTGTTTTAATTTCAAGTCAATTAAATTCTTAGCTACATTCAATGTTTCGTCAGCAAATGTTTCGAAGGGTCTCAACATTTTACAATTGATATCTGATAATTCTCCATAAGCTTTTGATTGAAGCGATGTAGCTCCTTCTGGGTCTCCGTTAACCAATGAAATAATCCTGTTCTCACCAGAAACCTGCGAGTTCAGCAGAATTTGTCATTTTTATAGCAACCTAGCTTATAAATATCAATTTACTAAAAATAATTCAATGCAAAACATCAAAGTTACAGTTATATATGATGTTATTTATAGTCATTTCATTTTTTATTCATGTACTTTGTACGTCCATGAAAATTATTGATGGATGACATGACAACTGCGAGCTCAAAGCCAGGTAATGAATGCACTGCACAATTCGAACGTATTTATATTAAATCGTGTGTACGTTGAATGTGTAGAAAAAAGTTTCATTTCGCTTAATTGCAAGTTTTACAACATTAGACGGATTTAATTTATAGTTGATGTTAAAATTTTAAATACAACTCTGACAATTTAAAGCAGCTTCATCCAGGCATGACGGATCTTTATTTTTATGATAATAGTTTCTAACAAGGGATACTCTTATTGCAGCGCATATCAAGGTTAGGTGCGTAAACTCGTAACTTAAGTTCGAGAACTCCGATACATCATAGTATTCTTACTGTCTGAGCTGATTCGCCAGCCATTTGTAACCGCTTGCCAAGTTGAAATTATTTAGATCGGGTATAGAAGTATTTGAAATGCAATTCATTTGGCATCGATCGATCGCCAAACCTGTTAGTACTAAAACTATCACATATTTAAATATAGATAACTAGTTATGAGTTACTTTGAAACTGTAAATATGTTGGCCGCCACTGTATTCCGTTCCTTCGATCAGTTTTACAAAAGAACCTTCAATCACGTCCTGAACGTAAGCGCATGGTTTTATGCGAAGATCGATCAGGTTTAGATTGTCAGTCATTGTAGATTTTTAACTTTTAAGTTTTTAAGTTGTTTTTGTTTTTGTTTTTTAAATTATGTCTCTAAATAAATTTAAGCTGTTTATATTTTATAGTACGCATTGTTTATTTACTTTGAATTTACGTAAGTGTTGTATAACATTTTTTTAATGAGATATTAATCAAATGTTGTCTTGTTTAGAATGGTTGTTTGTTATGTTTTGGTGCAGCAAAGTATCGGACGGAGAAGGAAATTATATAAAAAAAATAAATCTGGGAAAAGTTAGAATTTACTTTTTTAAACATAAACCGCTAATATGAAAAATTTTTTGCTAATCTCTAGTTTATTCACATTATTAAGTGTCATAAATAAAATTGCATCGGGATGGCATGATTTCGCAGTGGGTACTGGGACCGCGTTGAAATATGACATAAAGATCCCATAAACAAGAAAACCGCCTTGTGTGAGATGCGTCGTTTAGCACGTATTCATATACGCTGCTTGCCAGTTGTTGATTCTTCTGAACTTAGGAAGACTGTACAAAACTTTTTTTTATATATAAATAGGGCTATTCACTATGAAGTCATTTTTCCTGTTGAACCACTTTTTTACAGAAGAAGTTAATGAAAATCAATTAACTAAAAATATGAATAAGTAAACATGCATATTCAATAATGAATTGAGTTATGCAAACTTTAAAAATGTTGTTATCAGTAGTGAGTAATTTTGCATTACTTATTCGAAATTGCCTTACCAATTTTGTTTGTAGATAATAAACTGAAATTAAATAATAAACTTGTTTAACAAATAAAGTCAAAATCTGTGAGAACATATGTTCGTGTCCCTTCCGTCCATTACTTAATGGTACATACATAATTACCCTTTAACGGCACATATGCTAATTACCCATTACAACTCTCAAAAATACTTTTTATAACGCAAAGGTCTATAGATTTTATTCTGTATGTACGACCAACATATAACATTTTCATAAATATTAAATAAATAAATAGCTTGTTTGAGTTCCTCATCGTCGTTCATTTTGTGTTCGTTGTTCAGGCCGATGTTATTTCAATTATTAAAATAGAAATTTAATAAATTCTTCTTCTATAATTTTTCTGATTATAATTATATTGTAAATGAATTGCTCTCTAGTAGTGCTATCTTCAAATTTTAAACATGAGATTAAGAGACCGGATAATAATGAGCAGTGCGGATGCGGGCGGTTGCGTACGTTAACTCTGCGGATGGAGGGGGGTTGCGGTTTGAAAAAATCTTCTCTGCTTGGACTCTAGTATTAACAGCAGCTGATGCAATTCACTCATGAGCATTTCCGTCAAGTTCGTTATTCGTGTCGAACACGTGCCAGTGTGCAACTTGGTACGCACAATTCTCATTCAACTTACTTTTTTGTCAACATACATGCCAGCGTTTGCATTTTCAAAAGCGGGACAAAAACTCTGTAATGGATGTAAAAAAAACGTTAACATTCTATACAATGTTTACAATGAAAAATATAATGAATTTTGTCAATTTACTATTTTTAATTTCAAATAACAATATCCGTTATCTGCAAATATAAAGCTCATTTGGGGACTTGTGGCCAAGTGGTTAGCATGTCCGTCTACCACTCCTACGACCCGGGTTCGAATCCTGTAGTTTCTACAGGTTCATCCGGGTAGCCGACCCCCGGCCAACCCAGCCATCCATCCTTTCGAGGCTTGTAAATGGATAGACAACGTAAGTTGTCGCATGTTGGCCGGCGAGGCGGCTCAGTGGTTCAAATGCTCGCTAAGTCAAACATCTCAATGGCTATCATATATTCAGCGTATATGATGCGGTGCTTGCGCGTGCACATAAATACATGTGTACGCCGTGTGAAAAGGATAAACAGCCTTTGTGGCGAAGATGGCTGCTTCAAATCAATGGTTGAAGATATGAAGAACATAATCTATATATGCCACATTGTAAGTGGTTCTGCGTATGTCAGAGCTGCAATAATAAAAACTAAAAAAAAAAATTTAACATTCCACTTTCAAACTATGTACATAGGTCGTTGGCTTCAGCTCTGTTTGTTTAAGGCAAATTCCTCTTGCGGTCTTCACTGAAAGTCGACGTTTTCTTTTGTTGTTTTGGTAAAATCATTATCGATTTCTCAATTAAATTAAAATGTCGGCATTCGAAACTTTTCTATGATGTGCTTTGTTAGAATAGTAATCATCCTTATATCGCAATGAAGTTTAAAATAATTGTTATATTGGTGCATTAGTGGCAACTATGCACAGGTGATACCCGTGGTTGCTTCTTGGAACGCAGGTTTCGTTCATATTATCGCACTTAGCCCCTCAATTTTGGTAGCGTGATAAGTAATAAAACCCGATTTAAAGCTATTAGTTTAATGACATATAATAATAAAATAAATTTATTCATTAAAAATAATCGTGACTACGTCCTTTAATCGTGACCGCATTCACATTTTCCTAGATTAAAGTTTAATTTAGTTATTTTATTTGATAACAAAATTAATATTTTGTTTTGTTTTTTGTGTGAAAAATATGTTTTAGATAAAACAGAAATTTAATCAATAAATCATCGCTGCTCTTTGCTCTTGGGACCAAAGAGCAGCGATGAAAGTGGGAAACAAGATGACTAATTTTGTCGAAATAAAGAAAGGTGTTAGACAAGTCTGTGTCTCTTCAGACCGGTACAATCTCTATAAGATAGAAGATCTTACCTGGAATATTCATTGGAGGCGTGAATATCAACAATGTAAGATATACTCAGCTCCCCTGTGAACATGATATTATTGGTCCAATATGGGCTTCATGGGCTTCATTGGGCCCACAAAATACCCACATGGGTGTTTTGTGGGCCCAATGCGGGTTTTATGTGTATAGGAAAGTCTATATTGGCTCCACAAAGGCTCAATAAGGGTTATGAAGGCTTTTGCACCTATATAAAATTCAAAGTTTTGTGACATTTTATTATTCATTTGTAATATTTAATGAACATTTTGAATAAAAATTTTAAATATAATGCTTTTTTCAATAATGATTACCCACATGGGTGTTTTGTGGGCCCAATGCGGGCTTCATGTGTAAAGGAAAGCCTATATTGGCTCCACAAAGGCTCAATAAGGGCTGTGTAGGCTTTTGCAACTATATAAAATTCAAAATTTTGTAACATTATTCCATTCTAATATTTAATGAACATTTTGAATAAAAATCCTAAATATAATGCTTTTTTTAATAATTAATAAAATGGACAAGGTTTCTAAAAATTATATTGGACAACCATGGGTCCCTTATGGGCTATCTGGGCTAGTAGTCAAAAATTAAAATATGTGATGATTCAAAGCTAAATGTTTTTTATATGTTATGGTATTCTATGAAATGTTTTAAACTTATGTTTTTATCAACTTAATTGTGTCTATTTTTATGACTGTTGTTTTATTTCTTTTAAATTCTAGGACATCGCTTTATTTTGCCACGCTTTATGTTTACTTTTCAATACTAACTCTTTTTACTATACTAACTTTTAAAATTTTGATCGTGTTCCTTTGTTCCTTTTCATCGCGTTAAAGTTGATATATCAGTATTAAGAAATTAATAAATTATAATTATATAATTTATCAGTTATTTTAATCAATTGTTTTCAACTGCCTTGGCGTGCTGAATACTGATAGAAAGGTAATGATTTAATAAATTAAATAATTTTTTTGTGATCTGAATGCCCCTTTGATTTGTTCTTTGTTGTGTTATTAACTTTAAAGTTTAACTTAACTTTGTTAATATTTTAATTTATTGTATAATATTTTAATTTATTTTATAGTATCATAACTTAGACAAAAGAATAAATAAAAAATGGATTCTTCGAATGATTATAACAAGCATACTTTATCTAGACAAGACACATAAAGAGGAAGGTGGAAGATTTTTTTAATAAAATTCCTATCAAAGAAACAAATGTAGCATCATTAGTTGATCAAAATAACAAACAAGATTGCACTACTAGGAACATCAATAATATTGATGCTAATGAAAATTATGAAAAATCTTTTAGTCTGCCATCAAAAATATTAAAATTTCAAGATTCTGATAATGCTAATGATGAAAGCTCCAGTTTGTTTATGTATAATATAGTGAAAGTTCTAATAATACAGAAATTTCAAGCTTATCAACCAGCACGTCATCATCTAGCAACCTAAGAACTTTCAAAGAGCATCTAGCTACATGGGCTGTACAATATAAAATTAGCCAAAGAGCACAAAATGCATTATTGAAAATTTTTTCTGAGTTTGGATGAAGTAATAAGAAGAGTGATGTCTCACATAATGAAAAATGATGTAGCCTTTGGATTCAACATGGTTGGGAAAAAAGGGAAAATACCATTTGGAAGTTCAAAATTATTCGAGATTGTAAACAGTAAGTATAATTTAAAAACCATTTTCTTCAATTCGTTTTAGTTCAATTTTAATATTTTTTTCCTTAGTATTCATTAATCTTTTTTTATTAAAGTTATTTTTTTGTCTTGCCTGGTTCCAGCCATTGTAATCCGCACATTTCTCCAAGGCTGAATCCCTTGGTAGAGTCTACCAAGGGACTCAGCTTTGGAGAACATGAACCTGCAGTAGCTACAATAAACATATGGAGTACTCCATGTTTATCGTAGCTACTGCAGGTTCATCTCAGATAGCTGACTCCTGGCCAACTCAGCCTTACATCTTTTTCGGAATAAATTTATGTTAATAATTTTTGTAAAATAATTTTTTTATTCATATAACAGGATCAGTCAAAAAATGCTTCAATTGGAGAGGTCATGAAAAGAGATGTGGAGTTAGCAGTGGCAAAATGGTTGACCGGTGCTCGAGACAGATGGTAAAAAGGCATTTCGGTTGAACAAATCAAATTCATCTGTAAGAACAATGAAGGAAATTTTTCAGATGAGGCATCAGATGAAGAAGATGAAAATGATAATTGTGCATAAATGAAATTTTTCATACTATAACATTCTATTTTTAGTATTTATAACCTGACTTTCTCATTTAATTATTTTTTTAACATTGAACATTTAGTATTTTTTGTTGTGGAAGTTTTATCAAAATAAAATATACTTCAAAAAATGCAAAATTTGTGCGCGTGTGTGCATACTTTTAAGCCCATTTAGCCCACGTAAAGCCCGTTTACATTCTCTTATTTTCTCACATGCGTCCCACGCAAATTGGACGGCCATTTTGTTACCGGTCCCACGTGGGCAGCCCATATGGGGCCTATATGTTAGCCCACCTGTGACCTATATAGGTCCCATTTTTCTTTGTTCACTGGGTCTTATAGCAGATTCCATGGAAAAACTGCAAACAATTGTTGCCAAACTGGTTTTTAAAATTGAAAGGAAAGGCTTGCAAATTAACACCAACAGAACAGAGTGCATGGTTATCAGTAAAAGCAAAACCGCCTTGATTTGCTCCATCTGCTCCATAATCATTTATTGTAAACAGGTGAAGCAAGTCGGCAACTTCAATTATCTTGGAAGTCTGATTACCTCAGGTTGTAAATGTGATATGAATATCAAAAGAATAATAGCTATAGCGAAATATGCATGTTCTAAAATGAAAAACATCCTCACCAACAGTAAAATCGGAATATCAACAAAATTAAAACTGTTAGGATGAATGTTACATTTTCACGTGCTAATTTACGGCTCTGAGTTTTAGACAATTTTTAAAGAAATGGAAAAAATGATTAACGATGCTGAAATGTGGCATTTGAGAAGAATTATGAAAATTAGTTGGACTCATACTTCGAATGAAAATGTTTTAAAACAGTGCGGTTATGAAAAGAAGAAATTACAGATAATCCGACGGTGGCACTTAAAGTTTTTTGGTCACATCATGCGGAAGGAAAGAATGGAAAATAAAATCTAACAATTACGAGAAAGATTGCAGGGAAAAGAGATCGCGGTCAACAACGAAAAACATTCGTGAAGTCCTTGTGTCGCTTGTTGAATATCATCACATTTCAACAACTACAAAGTGTTAAGGATCGGGTTTTGTGGAAGGATAATGCACGAGAAAGAAAAAGAACCAATAAATTCAGCCTAACAATAATGATAATTTTTGACTGAACGTGTGGCCAGCATCACAGCTTTCTTCTTTCTTTGGTATACAATTTAAAAGCAAACAAAAGTTTAATATGACAACATGGCGCTACCATTTAAACGTGTTGTACCTTGGATTGATAGGTTTGCTTTATTATTTGCACTCACTATTAATAAAATCATTTTTTCAAACTTAATTTTAATATTAAAGGTCAGAATGGCTGGAGGTTTACAGAAATATTTTTAGTTCTGATCTAGTGAAGCAAACTGAAGGCTTGAACAAAATTCAAGTGTGGAAATGCAGGTTGGCAAAAATGTTCAAACTTTTAATTTTTTTACTTGTAGAAATTCGTAAAAAAATATAAATAAAAAAATAAGACAATTGAGTTAAATTTCATCAAATTTTTAGTTATTGATTGCAATGGGTGACTTGATGGCCTAGTGGTAAGGTTGCCTAGTGCTGTTTCTATTTCATAGTGCAATGCAGTCATCATTTTCTATTCGATTTGATTTGAATATGACAGAAAAATCCCTTCCTATCGCGTGCTTCATGTGTGATGTGTCGTTTGGCACGTATTCATGCATGATGTTTGTGTGTGTTGTTGAATCCTCTGAACTTAGGAAGAGTTGAGTGAAATGTAATGTAATGTAATAGAAAATAGATCTTTAACATTTATTAAAATTTAAAATAATAGAATATAATATATTATAATATAACTATAAAAATTATATATTCAATATATAATTTTTATAGTTATAAGGTAAAATATTTTTTAGTAATATGATATTTGTAAATGTAAAAAAAGTGAGATACAATTCATATTATTATTAATACATTAAAAAATTGTTATTTTTTGTGTTAAATTAACTTGATTGGTAGAAAAATTATTAAAATTAAATAAAAATTAAAAATAAAATAGATTAACAAGTTACCTTAATATAAATATATCCAAAATATGTTGACTGAAAGTTGATATAAAATGTGATAAAATCTCATGCAAAGAATAAAAAGATATAGAACTCTATAAAAAAGTGGTTAATTACAATCTTAATTTATTTACAAAAATTTGTTTTAAATTTTAGCAAAACTGGAAATGTTTATTCATTTGTGTGGGCAAACAAGTGTTATAATTTTATATTTTTGTGCATGTCACAGGTTTAAAATGTATTATAATATTTTTTTACAAATTTTAAAATAACTTGTAGCATCTAAATGATTAATTATTTCAGAGTGTATGACAAGTTGTCAATTTCAATTGAATTGACGAAAGAATTGATGACAGTGAAGATGAATGATGAGCAAAATAAAGAAACAAAATTATTGAGTGATCAATCCATGAGACTACTCTACGGCATGAGTATCACAAGGTTCCCACCGTCTTCATTGTTACTTTCCTAAATAACCTTTTTATGTTTAAAAAATCATTTGTTTTACTAAAGACATGATTAATTTATTTTTTTCTAGATTTATTAACCAGCTTTTAGAGTCTAATCAAGATAAAAAATTTTTAGTACCTCTGCATAAAATTGCCAAACAGGTTTACTGATTTATTCCACAAGTTAACAATATTACTTGATGTGAATGATAAAATTGTAAATTGGAATAAATTGCAGATGGACATTCCTCGTTGGCTGGTTGATTTGCGCCATGAATCAACCCATCAACTTCTTCCTTCGTTGCCGCTACTTCGAGCAGGTGCTGATCAGGCAATCTCATACTTGAAGGTTGCTTGCAGATCATTTGCTTCCATTTGTACTTGCTTTTACTTGAATTAAAATTACATGATTAAGTTTAACTGGGAAATGATCAAAACTTTGTGACCAATCAAATTAATAGACACTTGTTTGTGTGCGTGTACATTCTATACTACATAATCATTACTCTGTGTTATTATTTATTTAGTGGTGACCCAAAAGACTACTGCGCCAACGAGCACTGCAAGGATTCTGTTTGCTACTCTCACTTTATTTCAAGTCTCGTTTTTCCTATCTTGCAACAAGTTTGAATTTTGTTTCAGCATGTTCTACTTTTCAGCCAACCAGGTAATAATTTCTTAACCCATCTGCACTCCTCCTCACAGTACTGCATGACTCTCTGCACTCCTCCTCTCAGTACTGCATCACTTTTTGCACTCCTCCTTTCAGTACTGAATTACTCTCTGCACTCCTCCTCTCAGTACTGCATCACTCTCTGCATTCTTCCTCACAGTACTGCATCACTCTCTGCACTCCTCCTCTCATTACTGCATCACTCTTTGCACTCCTCTCAGTACTGCATCACTCTCTGCACTCCCCCTCACAGTACTGCATCACTCTTTGCACTCCTCCTCTCAGTACTGCATCACTCTCTGCACTCCCCCTCACAGTACTGCATCACTCTCTGCACTCCTCCTCACAGTACTGCATCACTCTTTGCACTCCTCCTCTCAGTACTGCATCACTCTCTGCACTCCTCCTCTCAGCATTGCATCACTCTCTGTACTCCTTCTCACAGTACTGCATCACTCTTTGCCCTCCTCCTCTCAGTACTGCATCACCCAAGTTTTTTTTTTCGGTTTGGACATAACGTGGATGGGAGTTTTGCATTGAAACATTAAGCCAGTTGACACATGGGCTAAGAAAAATTAAGTTCAGCAAAATAAAAAATTTGAAAGTGTTAAAACATGAAAAATAAAATAAAATATAGTAAAATAAATAATAATAATAAAATGAATAAAAGAAAAGTAATTGACAATGTTATATATAATGAAGTAATGGCATGAAAACGCAAATTAATAGACTAGATGATGACTTAGTGAGTTAGTAAGGTGATCAATAAATAAAAACTAGTTCTGTGAATGATAAAGTTTTAGTGAGTATTAATATGTTTGAGGTGTCTTGTGATGCAGCTTGTCGATAGAAAACTTTTGTCACAAGTCTTTTTGCCCAAGCCCAACAACATTTCTTATTTTGATAACTCAAAAAATAAAGTGGAAACAGTTTGTTTTAAAAAATTCTGGCATGAGTCCAGGGATTGCCACCTAACATGGGTCATATGCCTACAAGCATTTATAAATTTGTTTATATGTCTACAAACATTTATAAATTTATAAATTCATTTATATATTTAAGTTTGCAGTGTGTGAATCAAAATGCACTTATAAAACGTTCAAAATTTACAAACAGAAAAACTACTGGAAGAAAATGATGTATCCTATCTCTTTGAAGAATAAATGTGAAACTTTTGAGAACAACAATGAAAACCTACCTGAAGTTAGCAAGCAGTAGTAACAATCAATCACATAATTAATTGAACAGTGCAGAAGATGATTTTCATACATAAAAACAAAACAATGTCAGGTTGCAGAACTTTCCACTGAAGATAATGAGGACGACGACGAACAGAATAATGACTCTAGTGGCTCCACGAATCTCGCTGCATACAAAGTTTATCGTGTATCAAATGAAACTCCAGGTGGTTGTGGTGTTGATGCTGATGACAACGGTGCAAATGGCGACAACTATCAAAGCGATGATGATCAAGAAAGCTATGATGATTATATCATTAGTTCAGTTCACTTTCTACTCGATCACTACATAAAGGTTCATCCTGTTTTGTTACTTTTGCTCTAACAAACATTGGCGTGATCTTATATTTTTTGAAAAACAAGAAATGTAAATTTTGAATAAAATCTCTTTTTTTTACTCCACCAGTCATGTGGTAGTAGGTCGAGTGCATCCTCCAAAGGAAAACTATCGTCTGGGACGCGAGATATTATAGACAAATTAGAATTATTTTTACATATTGACAAGTGAGTTGAATCTATAAAATTTGTTAAAAAAAATTTATTACATAGAAGTTTAGAAATTATAGAAATAAAAAAATACTCTGGTGATGCAGAAATTTGGCATTGAGGAACATTTTATTGCATCAAGGCTTCCTCTCATCGTTCAGCAAAACAAGTATTTTGTTTACAATAACTTTTCCAATTCATGTTGTATTTTTATTGTTGTGTAATCTCTAGCGTAGAAAAAAATAAACATAATCTATTGATGCTTGGGGTGCAGAATTTTCTTAAAGTCAAAATATAAGTATAAATAAATGAACCAAGCAAGCTCTGACGCTCAAAACAAACCAATACCCAAACTATATGTGCTTGTGAGTTTCTATCCTTAAAATACTAAGTTTGTAAGCTTACTTTTACATGAATATCTAAGTGCACTTTTGTGAGTTTTTTTAAAAACGCTATATAAATGGTTGATTAATAATATTAATCAATTTGGCGTTTGTTATTATGACTTCAAAAAATATGTATCTAATTAAATTTTTGAAAAATGTCACACCACTTTAGATTATAGAGCGAAGATGTGGCTTCCCTTGTTCAAGAGCTTCAATGCCTGCCGCCTTTCCTCACGGTTCATTGAGATGGTCTGCACGCAAATGAGCGATGAAGAGGATGAAAATGAATGCCTTTCTTCGCTGGCTATCTATTTTATCGAAAATTCCTTCAAATGTAATTCAATCTTTTTTGAATTCAATTTATTTACTTTAATCAAAGTTTTTTTTGTTTAATTTATTTAAAATATGAATTTTATTTATTGCTGATTGAGTTAATTAATTTAATTGTGAATGTTAAAGTAAGTATTGATGGGAGGAGGTTGATTGAGCTGATACTCACTAAGTCCACCATCAACAGCAACACACTCAAGTTGTTCAGATGGTACTACTCATCTATTCATTGTGATGTTAATATCGTAAAATTTTTAGTTATCATTTATCAAAAAAATTATCAGATTTAATTTTCTTAAAAATTTAAAAATGAATATTTGAAATAGTTCTTTCAATTTTTCTGATCTAAAATTAGTTCAAATGACTGTTGGCACATTATTAAACATCGTTCAAGCCTTCTGTCTTACTGTAGACCACATCTGAATGCTATGCAAAAAAATCATCTGACATCAATTATCAACATTTGGAACATGCAATCAATCAGTCGGGATCCTCTTGAAGACAATAAAGTGGATAACCACAGCAACCTAAACTTTGGTTATTATGAAGATAGTCCGAACCGCGTGGCTGGTGAAATGAAAAGATTTCACACCTTAAACGATTTTGAAGAATGTCTAAAAAATATGAGTGACCAGCCAGTTTTAGAAAATGAATGTGATACATGTTGTGGTGACCAACTTGATAGTGTAATCGATGATTTCACGAATAATGGGGCCCATTCTGCCGTTGGTAAAGAGTGTGATGATTACTTTGTGCCTCCAAAAAAACAGAAATTTTCAGCTTGTTCGGTCCGGAGGTTTGTCCTTTTGGGTTAGTAAAGTCATAAAAATTAAATACATCGCACGGTCATCCATAATTTTTATTTTTTTCTTTTTGTTAACAGGTGAGTTTGACATCAACAAAACGCCTATGGGCTATACTGATGTTAGTTTAGATTTACCCCAGCAACTAAACGTCTTATGTTGAAAGCAATTTTTTTTTAATTTATAAGAACATTTTAACAGTTTTTTTTCCAATGTAGGTTATGTTAACCTTTATTTATTCTTATTATTTTGTTCATTTATTTTAAAAAAATGTTATCAATAACGTTGATAAAGATGTTGATACGTATTACATTAAAAAGCAGTTGTATCATTTATTTAATTTAGATCAAGATTCAAGGGTCATTTTAGATCAAAATTCAAGGGTCATTTTCGATCCTTATTGTTCATGATCAAATCTCTCTAAATAATCATGATTTTCAAACACGTTTATTAATTTGTGTATCTTTAATTTATCTTGACGGACACCTTGTTGAAAAATTAAGAAATTTGGATCTGTGATATTTAAATCAAAGGGTTAAATCATTCTCTGGGCAGAATCATTTGAATTATACATAAAAATTGTCTATAAATCTGCCATGAATTAAAACTAACTTAAGTCCCTATCTTTAGAAAAATTGTCTTTCGATAAAATAAACTTCATATTTTTAAAACCTTTTCAAAATGAGTCAAAAAGGAGCAAGATAATGGCATTTGTCGTCATTTCAACTAGCCAACCAGTTTATTTAACTACTACATGTACTTGTGCTTAATTTATTTCACTACTTGACTTATACTCATGTATATTTTTACTATGTACTTGGATGTTTTTATAGTATTCACGTCAACCCCGCTCAAATACAAATGCAAAAAGTACAAATTATCGACGTGATTATACTTTTAATTATGGATTCTATAGAGTCGTGTCGCGTGTAAGCTCGCACCACGTAACCCGGTTATAACGTTCAAGCATACGCCATCCGATTGTATTGCGTAATTGCCGATTTTATCACATACTAGGAGTCTCGGACGCATATTTAACACGCACGTTTATTTTCCCAAATGTGGAAAAATTAAAGACCATTTTAATTTTCAGCGATTAATTATATTAGGTAGGTTGCTGTGATTGTTTTAACTAGATCATAAATTGTATCTGTGATGTGACAAATATTTCACATTAAGATCGATTCACCAAATAGTTTATAATAAAACTTAATATAAGGTTGTCTCACTAAGCATATATTTAAAAATATTTTCACGATAAGCCTGCTTGCAAAATAACCTGAGATACTCTGTTGAGACATCAAACAAACTTATTGACGATGTTTCTCCACTATTTGTTCGTACTTTTATACTTGGGCCTACAAAACTCTGTGCGGGCCTGTGTGTGTAGGTGTGGATTTGTTTAGATTTTTGAAAATACTCAAAAATTTGCGAGGCTATGATCCGAAAAATATTTTTCAGGAAAATGAAAAAGATTTATATTTGCATTCAATCAATACATTTGTTTTTAAAGCACCGTTTTCGCAATGTCCAACAGCACCTCTCAATGAATTAATTTAGCAAACAAGTAAATCTTAAGATTTGCAATGAACCTTTTAAGTGATGAAAAACTATAGTTAGAGAAGGAAGAGATTTTACATAAAAGTGTTTAACAAGTATTAATTTCTATCATTCATTCTATTTTTTGTTCATTTTTATCTGTATTCATCGTGTCTACACGTTTGTGTGTGTGGATGCATGAATCTTTCACACATGTTCTGTGGATTGTGTTTCTTGAACATTTGCATATTAAACATTGTGTACTAATTGTTTTATTTATATAACTTACTTGATTTCCTTGTACGGCGGGGTCCCCGCAGGACAGACCACCCGTACAACGGAATTTCGCAGAACGGACCGCGGTTTCTCCAGCCCACCGGACTGGAGTCCGTTGGGCGCGGAATCGCGCGAAAAATCGAACATTTCGCGCATGGTTACCAGCGCTGGCGGACGAGCAGTCTGCTGCTGGGAGAAAGGAATTGTTCACCCTTTTTTCAGTTATGGTGCTGCTTTTTAGTGTTTTCCTTTTTCATTTCTTCTTTACAACCTTCAACACGTTTTTTCACAAAATTTAAACGCGGTTTCCGAGTTTTAAGAAAAAAATGGGTCCACTAACTAGAAAATCGATTTCTCTCTGATCAAGAAGGAAATCATCAGAAAATTTGAAAGTGGCACTCGCGCCAGAAATGTCTCGCCGAGGAGTACGGTTTGACGAAGACGTCGGTGAACACCGTCATCTCGCAGCGAGTGAAGATCAAGTCGACGGAAGGTGGAAAAGGCATGATACGAATGCACAGCATCGGTAGCCAGTGTATGAGATCGAGGTGGGATAATATAAATAAATGTGGGCACGAGCAACTAAACGAGCAGCTGAGTTAAAAGTTTTACCGAAAGGATATGTAGAATAGGACAAACCGTAGTAGAGCGAATTATGATAATCAATTCTCGATTAAACCAATGAAGCTATAAAAAATAAACAGATCGTCAAAGAAAGGCTTAAGACGGAGAAATTTTAATAAACATTATTAATTTATGAAAAAAGGACATGTTAAATTCAAAAATTCAAGTCAGGTAAGATATTATTAACAAGGGGAATATTATCAAAGTTTGTAGATTTATTAAAACAAATTAGTTAGAATTTATTAAAAAAATAATTTATTTAGATACCTATTTTAACTTTTGATTCTACTGCCGATTTTGATAGACAGAGATTTATACACGTTACATTATTATGTTTGGTTTCACATGGTCGAACTTCAGTCCGTTGTACAAGCCTTGCAACACAGTTCAGGATTGTTGAAGCAGTGCACATTTTAATGTTATTTATGTTAGCGTGTATGTTTTGCAAAATTAGTTGAGCGAAGCAAAAAATTAGTTGAGAATACAAGTGGCATCCCTTTATGGCAGTCAAGCCAACTTATACAGAAAAATATGTTTCTATATTCAAATTTTAAATCATAAAATAAATTTTAGAGAGTTATTGTTAAAATGATTTATTATCAGACGATTCGATGACAATGCGTCTCTGTTGTAGGTACTGTTCAAGAAATCTTGAAAAAGAAACGTATTTAACATCACAACTCCTACCGAACTCAACTAAATATGCATAATATGCATCATATATATACAACACACTTGTTATATGGAGCGCACACAAAAGAATGGATGTGCATACATAGGAACGTGCATGCTGCCTGCCATTAATAGGCATCCATCCATTCATTCGTCCTTCCATTCATCCACACATCCATCCACTTATTATTAGTGCTCGATGGTGATAACACTCAGTAATGTTCCATGATATTTCGGTTGAACGTCTGTACATTGTTTGTTGCGTTGTTTTGGAAGATGGAAATTTAATATCATGTTGTTGTAACTGTTCATCTTAAATTCAAGAATTTACAAACATTTTCAAACCTGAATACACAGGACTAATCAGCACATGGGCATGTCTCAATAAATAAACGGATTGTACTAAAAATTGTAAAATTTTGAATGTTCAGTACAAGCTATCATTTTTCAACTTTCGCCAACCATAAACTAGAAGGTAATTTTAGCTGTTGGATTTTTCAATACAAATTTTCGCTTTTAAATTTTGAAAACAACAAATCTGTCTTTCTGATTTCAATTAGCGTATGTTATGTCAATATTCTTAAAAATATTATTTAACTAGAAGTGAAACTTAAAGCTTTCAAATCCATAAACATTTAGCAATCTTTCAAAATAAAGCTTGTAAACATTTAACGAAATTTTAACGATACATAAAAAGACGTTTATCCTATATGTATACCGTTTATGCTTATAACAAACATTGATATTTTTTTACATTCTTACAAAATCATTACAAATTAAAATTGGTTTGTAAATTGTTTGAGCATAAGCGAAGGAAAAAAATCAAGATAATGGATTATCAGCAGAAGCACCAGTCGCGATTGTGGAAGAGCATTGTATGCAAATACGACAACAGATGTCTGCGGCCTGGCGGTGTGGCATGAGATATGTAAGCAGGGGCACAACGCACATTCGTGTCATTACAATCATCCTCACTCCTTTTAAATTCCTCTCTTCTTATGCTACAGTTACATCACATTCAAATGCTGTACTTTTTATGTTTTTCTATGTTACCCAGTGACCAGTTCCTTTCCGTTCTTTGCATAATTCCTTGCTCGATATCTGTTTAACAAAATTGATATTACAAATATCATCTTCAAAGGCTCCTATAAAATTTTGTTATTAAATTATTTAGTTCTATATTATTATATCATTTTTTATTCTATTGCTATATTGTTTGATTTAAAATTATATCAAATTATTTTATTTTTGTTTTATTTCAAATCAATTAAAGAAGTGTCAGACGTCACACTACACCATCTCTTTCCAAGAGCAGCATTTCTTTGTGGGTGTGTGTTGCGCGCGCGCGCGTGTGTGTGCAAAGTAAATATAAAACAGTGTGTAATTATAATGTATGTATTATTATTAAGATTATATAAGAGCTCAATATATATATATATATATATATATATATATATATATATATATATATATATATATATATATATGAGAGATACTGAAAAGCAGAGAGCAGGAGAAAGAGAGAAAGAGAGAAAATGAGAAGGAAAGAGAGTAAGTGAGAAATAATGAGTTTTATGAATGTGTTTCCTGTTCACATTGCGTGTTTTATGTTTTAATATCTGAAGCTCAATGTGCGCTTGGTGGATTATTAAGTCTTTTTTTTATATCCTAAACGATTATATTTATTTCTTTATTTGCACTGCTTAGTTGTTTTTGATTAAACGGAGTATTAAATAATTTTTCTATCCGGTTGATAAATAAGATTTTTTTTAAATGTCACAAATTGTATGTATATGACAGAGTTTTTATGATGATAACTTCTTAAACGAATCAAAGCAAAGCATTAACATTTGGTTACTACGTGAATGAATGATATTCGCTTATACATGCTGTGTTGAAAATGAAATAACAACATCGCAAACGAATTTAGTGTTAGTAACTCCACCACACATACTGTTTGTTCGTCCTGTTTAGTCAATGTTGTTGTTGCTCATATTTTATATCGATCCTCCTCTTTGAAAAATTGTTGAAATTAATAAGTTACCGATTTAATCACTTTTGAATTTTATATTTCTAACTTTCTTGTTTGTAAATTTGTTGTTTTTACTGGGAAATAATTTTGAAAGATTCAACGAATAAGAGAGCACAATGACGCCGTGGTCTCGTGTGAAGATTCATGCCGAACTGAGTCGAGTTGACACGCACCATGCAACTGGCACAGGAAATTAAAGCTGTTGTTTTGTGATAAATGACGCTTTCTAGTTCAGACAGGAATTTTTTTTATTCTTCTTTGAAGTGATGGTAACAGACAGAATGAATGTCATATTACTTATTGGATAATGTTCATTGCTCACTCACAACTAGTTTTGAAATTAACTACAAAACTTATGAAACATCGAAATAACTTCATGCTGCTTTATTTTATATGAAAATGAAGATAATAAAATATTTCTGACAATTTAATGCTAAAATAATTGTCAGAAATATTTAAAACGCCTTCTCAGTGTGATTAATTTTTAAATGTTAATTTTCATCTGAGAATCAAGATCTTTTCTTTAAAAAATAGATTTTGTTCACATGCAAACTTAGGGGTATGGAGGAATTAGTGGAAAGTGAAACAAACGAGTAAAAATTAAATATATAGAGAAGAGTGATAGAAAGAGAGAGAGAGAGAGAGAGAGAGAGAGAGGAGTTGGAAGAGAAAGAGCGCAAGAGAGAGCAAGCAAATAACTGAGAGGAATCGTTGCAGTCTGCAGCGTGCGTGTCCCGCCATTTAGTTTGTAAATCTTCTTTGTATGTTAATGTGGATAGTCTTTGTCTCTGATCGTTGAATTTACGAAGATTATTAAGCGTCAGTCATTAAACGCGTTCAATGCGTTTTCCATGAATAGCGTCACATAATCACTAGTCAGACGTAAAATACACATAATCACTAGTAGAAATGATACAAATCCATTTCACTGTAGTTGAGATAACTTTGAGACGAAGAAATTGTTATTTCATTGTCTCTGATCTGATCACACGTTGTCTCTGATGTGTGTCCATAAATGTTTCCAGTTTCCAAAATGTTGTCTCGCCAGAGTGATAAATAAGTAGATCATTCTTTGCAGACAGAAATCGTAAACAGGCTTTGTTTACGCACGCACACACGAACACACGCATACACGAAAACACAGATATAGACACAAGTTTATCACGTAACTAAAAAACTAATAAATGAACATGAATGTCAATATAACAAACAAACATACAAACAAACGAAAAAACATGTATAATAAAATACAAACAAGATATGAACAACGTAAAGAAACAAGTAAACAAATCAACAGCCAACCAAAGCTAAGCTAACGGAATAAATTTACTTATAAAAAACTGACTAACAAAAAACATAGGCAAGACCAATTTAAACAAAATCGCATACACACAACATGATAACATAAATGAACGAAAAAAGATACAGACGACAGAATAACAAACAAACAAGCGCATGTTATGATTCATAGTGTTCGTATTTGCGTGAGCATTATGCGAGCAGTTGTTCAGCTCTTTAACAAAGGAACAAAAGACGGCATGCTTGGAGAAAAACGATGATGATGATGATGGATGGATGGAAAAGATGATGAATGATGATGATGGTTTGATGGTGGTGTTGATGATGATGGTGTCGATGATGGAAAAGATGATGATGATGACAATGACGACGGACAAAGACGAAATTCGTTAATTAATGAAAATCGATATTAAACGGTGATAAATAACACACACACACACACACACACACAAACACACACACACACACAACACACTACATATGTAATGCACTTACGTACATAAACACAACTAGATTGACTATTCATCTGATTTTGTCCACATACAGACTTACACACACACGTTAGTATATATATACTATAAATATATATATATATATACATATATATGCATATATATATATATATATAATGCACAAACCCGTCTGAAACCAAACGTATTTTAGTGTTATAAAATTTTATAAATCTCACGTTTATTTTTTATTTTTTATTTTCTTTCTATTTTTTACCCGGTGCTAACTACAATGCTGGCAATATTTTTATGCATTGATGGTGCAAAATTTGTTACAATTTTTAGAAAAGTGGCATTTAATTATTTTGAAAGTTGGATGAAAATTATAAAAAATTAAATTCTGTTTCGGTTTTGACAAAAATTTTTGCTGATTTTGAGCAGATTTGGAAAAAAATGGCAAATTTCGGCCAAAAACGAAATGCGGTAGCCTACAGCCTTTTAGATGCAGTTAATGAAAAAAATGTTTTATAATTTTTTATTATTCAGATCGCATAAGTGGAATGGAATTAGATATCGAATAGTGCAACAACATGTTATCATTCATTCTGTATAACAATATACACATGCTGGGCGTGTATGAACAACTGTGAAAAAACGTTGCAAGAACAATTCAATTTACGTTTAGAGAATAATGTTAGAGAAATTTCGACGTGCATTATCTCTGCCAGTCATCCATTCTTTCGTTCAAATTCATCGTTCATCGGAGTTGGGTGCGTTAACATTAACGCAAGTACAATCACAACTTGGACTCGGACGAAAAATTTAACAAATAAACTAAAGAATAAACAAACAAATAAATAAATTGAGTGAATGAAAAAATTTGTATGTTTATTTATTTATGAGTGAGCGAACAAATGAACGGACGTACAAATCAAATGCAATCAACGAAAGATAATTAGAGACTGGCGTATCTTACATCATTCCATCCATGTCTGTTTCTATTGATTGCGATTGTTTTTCACAATGTCCTGACCGCTGGTTGCACCACATATTTGTTCTATTTTATTTAAAAATGCTGGATCGATTTCAATATTTTTGTAGACAAAAATGGAACGTGAAATATCTGTATCTAATTTTGTTTAATTGAAAATACGTTTTTTTAAATCAAAATTTTTCAAAATATTACAATCTAATCGAAGAAACTTGTACAGCATCTTATTTAAGCGACATATGGCCTTAAAAATAGTGCTGACCCAATGATCAACCACACGCAATAATCTACTTATTCGAACTGCTGCAAATTGGCGGCATGCGTCGCAGAAGGAAAATCTAATGAGACTCACTGCTGCTTGCATGTCCCCTAATTCAATGAACTTCTTTCTTGAAAATTGCATTACATGGCAGAATTGGTTCTTCTTCATCAAATTCTCAAATAGAAATGGCGTAGATATTTTTGTTAACGCCATTTTTTTATTAAACATTTTCTACTGATTTTCAATTCAGTAGCAGTTGTTAAAGTTTGAAATTGCATGCAATTACAACTTGTTTACAATTTAGAAACAACAAAAATTTTTTTTAATGTTTTACGCTAAGAAACGTCAAAAAATATAACGCTATTGGATATTTTAAATTTTTGAACAGAAACATCGAACGAAACAGAAAGAAGTTAGACTTAAAACAGAGTTATTCATTCAGCATCAACTCTAAAACACGCCGAAAATTTACATTTCGTCAGCAAAAATTCACAAAACTTCTATATTGTTAAAAAAAAATAATAAAACTTTCCTTGAAATCACAAAAAGAAAAATTTATTTAGTTGAAATTTAGCATAAAATAGAACTTTCAGTTTAACGACAGCAAAATTCTCAATAATTTATGAGTGTGGAAGTTTGTATCTTTGACGCGATAACTACGAAAAATTCTCGCATATCTTTGCAAATGCAAGCCCATTAAATTACGCGTAAGAAATGAAATGAATCAGTTGATCAGAATGTTGACCTGGAAGTGTATACGTCATTATATTAAAATAATATTTCAATCTTCGCCAATCACCTGAACATAAATTGCTGGGATACTCCATGCGCTAAGTAATTATAATGGACGCGTGACGTCGTAGCTGCCAGTTAAACTTACAACTGAGAGAATGCCATATAGCATTACCAGTTAGAGTACCATGATATTGGTCAAACATACGTTTGCAACATTGAAACCAAACAATATTAAAATATTCAGCCTGCCAATATTTTCAACAATCGTATTACGTATAAACGTTCTGTTTGAGGCAAGTTACTAGAATGTGATTTTTATGTTACGAGCAAACTTTTTATTAACCCTATTTTAAATACTTACAAAATGTGTTATTTTTTTTAAAAAAATTAATATATAGTCTTGGTTTACTTTTGAATTTGCTATAATATTTTATACAATCTATATTATCAACAACAGCAAAGACAAAAGGTACGAGATGACATGAAAGAAATTGTTAGTAGTCTCTCTGTTTGTGGAGTGTTGCATGAAAATGACTACAAATGAGAACAAAAGAAATTATGAAGCTCATTTCATTGCATGTGGTGAGAAATTTGATAATATATTGCAACTCGTGCATCAGACGATCTAAAATACATATTCAAGTTTACTCAATTATATTTATCAAATGAAACACTCTTTAAAACGCTGTCTTTTTAACTCACTACATTATTTTTTATTTAAACAAATTCATAAAACTATAATTTGATTCACAGGTTGTTTTCGTGTTGCATGCAATGATGGTGCCGTCAAAGTGTGACAGCAAACATAAAAAACATCTGCACAGTCGTGTTTATGACCATTTCAGAATAAAAATTAAAAAAGATCTAAATATTACAAATTTCGAACAAGCACTACACAGTAACGCTAACTTTGATCATAATGTAAAGATTTCAAACTATGCTGAACATAAAAATTACGATAAGAACGTTTTCAGCGATGACGATTGTCCGAATAATTGCAATTTGGAAGTTGTTGATAGAATTAACAAAAAACAAATCTTCAAAAGTAAAACAGATGAAGAGGAAGTAAACTTAATTATTTTCAAACTTCAATTTCAGAATTATTCGGCCAATGTTATGGAAACGTATCCGTACATGTTGAACAGTTACATGGGCAATCAATGGATGTGGGCATCGAACAAGATCGGCAGAAAGCTACTGGAGCTTCCACTAGATTCTGAAGTTTTGTCACTCTATTTGATGAACTTCAATAAACCCATAATGAACTTAATAGTATCGACAACACCCGCCAACTGTCTCGTCATGGTTTCTCCTAATTGCAGATTGAAGTTAGTTCAAAATTCTATAGCTAAAGAAATCATATCCGAAGAAAACTCATTTTCAAAATCTGAGCATTTTTTGTGTCATTACATATTTGCGAACGAGGAGGATGAAAACATTTCTTACCTGTCTCACCGTTGCTGTTCAGTGGATAAAATTTTGTCCATGGAGTTGGAATGTCGCATTATAAAACCGACTAACGAAGGCATATATGTTATCAAATTGGTTATTCGTGTTTTATCAATTTTCATAACTTTATTCAGTCCTATCTTTGTTTTGAAAGTTAAATCACTTTTACGTTACGACAAGGGTACCAAATTTTTTCGAGCCTCTTTAAAACAAGGAATCACGGGACAGCGAAATTACGTTATACGTATTTCTTATAGACAATTGATTAATTTAAACGATCATAAACCATTTTCATTGCCAAGGTCATTGTTTCGATTATTATTTTATTGTTATGGGGAAGGCAAATGTTGCATTCATTGGTGGGGGTCGTGGCCACATCAGCCTTCATTCTGCAGACCCCATTCTAAAGTTAGGAAATTTTGGTTCATAGTTGTAAAATTAATTGGACTGTTGCTCATTTATCCTTTTTTGATGCACATTGCCATTCTTCTATATTTTCCCAAACTAAATTTTTATAAAATGGCAATTAATCATTCTAGGGAGTATAATATCATTAATCCTTTAGAATTGAACCTTAATTTTTTGGGATCATACATCCTTATAACGAATAACTTCACACTCAATCTTTGGATGATTTTTTCTGTTATGGCATTTGGTTACACATTTGTTGTTCTTACGTGGACACAAAACTCGCTAGAAAAATGTTTGATCAAAAGCAGCAGTAAAAAACAATTGGACCATACCAAACAGTTACAACAGAGGTTATCTGGAAGATATCAACCTATATTAAACAAACTGGAATACGGCGACGATGCTCAACACGTAAAACATTTTGTTCGAATCCCTTGCTTTCCGTCAAAAATTCGACGACTGATGAAAGCATTTTGTAGAATGGTCATCGCACGCATCCCACTTATGAATGTATGCTTTGCACTTTATCCCTCCGAATCTATGCTCTTCCCAACAAGTAATGTCATCAACCGAAGTAATACATTTGATGACATTCAAAAAGATTGCAACTTCAGCGGTATAATTAAAATTTTTTGTAAGTATGTCCTGTCGTTTTTATCATGGGTTGGTTTTTGTTTGATACTGATAGGATACAGCACAGTTATATTTTTAATTGCAGATTTTGCAATTAATGTTATATTCTTCGTTATCATTTCCTGTTTCGTTTATCCTCAGACACTTTTTCCTTTTATTTATTACATTTTAGTTATATTTACATATGCAAATGGATATTTAAAAAACATTAATTCCAGACACCGATTAATTTTAAAGTTAATTGACGAAAATTCTCCCAGACTATCTAATTTGGACAAAAGTGACATGGACGAAAATGAAAGCACGTCGGTGAAGCTTGTAACATCTCACAATCTAGGAGCAGTTAAGTTTATTGACAGTGATGGGACAGAATATGTCTCTAAAGAATTATATTACGGTGTTTGTGATGATTTAGAATGCAGTTGGACAAACTGTCTTAACGAATTTCTAACTCGTTTGTTTCAAATTTTTGTTTACATGAGTTTATTGCTGTTACTTTATCGGGCGTTTTATTATTTTACTAACTGCAGCTCGATGAATGGAGTTTATTTGCTTGTTTTAGGTAGTATGATTCCAAAATTATTAAAGGAGAAATTGAATAGTCGAGATTATAGTAAGAAAAAACGCCAAAAAGAACACTGGACTAAAATCATATCGGACATTTTAGATAAACACGTCAAAGTAGACAGATTAAGTTCGGCAGTAGATGAAAATGAAGAACATTTATCTACGTATGACGTTAGACCGGTTGGTTATATTGAACTGGATTTGCCAAGGCACCAGGTTTTCAGAACATTACAGATTTGGAAATTTCTTTGGTCGGTATCCTGCGAGCAACAAACAAGAAGCACGGATAGTTTCGTAATTGCTTTGAGTAACAGATTAGCTGCGGTATCTTTTTTAACGAGAGTCGCACTTAAACATATGCCTGATAACTTAGATTCTGAATATTCTCTTAAATGTTGGACCTTGTTAGTAGAAAGATGTGTGTTAGAAGCTGCTAATAAATCTGTGGCTATGTCACCAGCGCCTTACACCGATACCCATGCCTTGTTCCCGACTTTGTTACAACCTCTTTTGTCATTTTTTGAGGTTGGAAATACTATAGACAGCTTGGTAGATAGTGTAAACAGAGAACTTTACGAATTTTGCATAGTGGGCGTAATTGTAAATTATAACTGCACATCTAGTGTTATATTTAAATTGGATGAGAATAGGATAATGGCCTTCAATGGATCTTATCACGAAGATATTTCTGATTATTTTGGGTCTTTAATTATAGTAGCAGATTTTAATGCCCAAAATTTACAGCTGATAATTAAATATTTAATAGATTCACATCGCCCTGATTCTGTTTCGGTTTATGCAACAATTTCTGCTGAGGGCTACCTTCTGAAGTCTCCAGAAATATTAGACATTGAATCAATGGTTTAAGTTTGATATTTTAATCAGTATTGTCAATTGTTTGTTTTTCATAAAAGTATTATTTTTTATACATTTATTTAAATTTATTTGAACTAATTGTAATTACTATTTTTAACAAAATTGCGTAGCTTATATTGCAATATTTTTAAGTGCCCCAATATTTCTTCGTGCCTGTTTAGAAATGTATTAAGAAAAGTGTTAGTCACATTTTTTAAAGGTTTTACGATTCGGGTTTTTGTTAAATTATTTTAATATATATTATATTTCACAAAAGTTTTTTACTGAACCTTATATACGAGTATACGATCACACATTCATAATAGACGCATCAACACACTATATATACAGTATGAATATATACATATAGTATATATATATATATATATATATATATATATATATATATATATAAACTGTATTTTATATTTTTATTATTAAATTATTATGATAACTACTTTACTTGGTGTTGCCAACCAAAAGCGCGTTCAAAATTACAAGTACATATCAGCAAAAGAAACGCATAAGTTAATTTTCTAAAAATATAAATATTTAATTAACAGTTGTTGTGTAATGTTTTTGAAATATTCTGAAATAATCAAAAAAGTTTATAAAATAGTACCTGATAATTTCAAATTTTTACTGAATTTCAATTTATTTTTTTCAAGTTTCGTGACTAATGTAATATTATGAAGATTCAATTGCAGTTATCTCAACCAGTGGTACATTACCGCCTCGTGCTTTTTTCATATAATATCCAAACATTTTTAGAAATGCATGAGTTATATTAACAGGTAACACTATTTAAGTAATAACACGCGTTAGTTAACAAGCACATACTGAATAGAGATTTGTAACAAATAAGCAGTTTCTAACCATTCATTTATTATTTGGCAAACATTCCTAATATATTAATTATATTTTGTAAATTTTTTTCATTAATTTTATGTTGTCAATTTGTTTCATATATTGATATTTCTTTTGTAAAATTGTTTAATAAAATCTTCAAAACCGAACCAATATTGATGCTAAATACAGTTAATCGACAAGTTAAAATCGCTACAAATAGCATATTATTACAAACCAAAAAAACAACTTTGTCGGAGTTCAATATTGAAGTCACAGCATTTTTTAAACCTTTTGGCTGCCTTCGTTAAACTTCCTTTGTTGGTCGAATCACAATTATAGTGTTGTATAACTAATTTAAGTTAACTTTACAATTTCTGTCTCAAATAAAATTTTAAATAGGTAAAAACAGACATTTTTATAAGAGAAAAACGAAATATATTTAATGAAAAAGTTAATTTTATAGAATATTATATGATACTTTTAGGGTTTTCCCGGCAATTATTCGACTTTTCTCACCTTTTAAACCTTCCCTAAACCTCAACGAAGATTTGTAGACCAAGATAATGCAAATCCGTTCAGCCGTTCTTGAGTTTTAGCGAGACTAACGAACAGCAATTGATTTATATATATATATATAGCTGATAACTAAGCAAAGAATAATGATTGTAAATATTAAACACACATTACACACACACAAACATATATGTATGTTAAAACCAAATCAGCGATGAGTGACACTAAACAGTCAAACATCTGAAAAAATCGGTTAACAATTGATATCTCGTTATTCGCTCACGTCGGCGTTTAATTGAACATTTTCGGTAACACAGACGCGCAAAAACCTTTGCAGCAAACAAGATATATGATTCATGGCGAAAAATAGCTCTCTGCTGTCGCCGGACCTGCCACTTATCATTTTGCAAATCTTTTTAAAAAATATTGAAGTGTTGTTGTCCATCGGGCCAAGAACCTCGATGCAAACAGGTAAAAAATCCATCGAGGGCAGGGCACCTTCATATTTTTTAAACTTTTCATCCGATGCCCTGGTTGCGGCCAAACCACTTTCTTTGCTGGTTAAGTGCACGTACCGTTCCGCTAATGTGCCCGGAACGGTTACGTCCCACGCCAGGCATCTACCGGCTCTCCAAGGAATCAACGTGCAGCCATCCGGACGTTTTCCATCCAACGCGGAAATTCCCGAGGGCTCTTTAAGAACGGGTATTGAAGCCTTGGAGAAAAGCCGGCAGATGTAATCATTTAATGCGGAATGGCGCAACTGACGACCTCCACCTAAACGACAGACCAGGCCGTGGTGACCGAGTTCGTTAGCTTCCGCACCGCACCTACACAGATATTTATGGTGGACCGTTAAACCCAGACGAAAACCAATGGCCATCCTGACCGTCTCATCATCCAGTCGGGTACCCACCGATGAGTTGGGCCAGGATCTCAACCAACCGCAGCTCGCGTCGCTTGACGCGGCCAGCAGACGAGCCGAAGTTGCATCGTGGGGACTAGAGGACAACAAAAACTGAAAAGTTGTTTTGTATGCCTCTTCCAGCAACCGAGCTTGAAAATGTTTTGCTCGGTTGGGTGATGCTGGTAGGGTACCAAGATTCGTGAAAGATTGCCGGAGCAGGGCAGACTGCAGGTCGAGCGTGGCAGCGGCAGATGATTTGTAAACAATAGGTGCCAGCTGGACCACGCTTAACAACCCCAGTCCCCCAAACCGAACCGGCAACTGGGCCTGAGACCAGCCCCTGTCTGTCAACTCAACATTGCATAGGGCTGACAAAGCTGACCTCAGGGCGCCATCGAATCCGCCCAAAATGGATGCATCAACCGAGAAGGATGTACGAAGGAAATACATCAATCTAGGCAAACTAAGGGCGTTGCGGACGATGGTCAGCGCGTCGTGGACCGGAAGATGAGACACTCGGTCGAGGGCAAATTTCAGCTCTGCGAGTTTTTTATTAAAAAAAGTGTTTTGAAACTCACCCTCCATCAATGGGGTGCCCAAGAAGCTCAATGATGCCTCAGACACTAAGGGCACTTCCGCCAGTGTCTGTGGCATTTCAAAAGAGTCGTTTGCGTACAATTCGCATTTTTTAATATTAAGCTCAAGCCCAATGATGGAGGCATTGTCTTTTAAAGACAGGAAATCAGTAGCTAAAATTGCACCCTCGGCGGCCAAACTGATATCGTCCAGGTAGCCGCAAACGAATTTTGAAAGAGATTTTTCCAACACCGGGTGTAGGGTCAGAGCAAACAACATCGGNCCCAAAGGGTCACCCTGTTGCACCCCCTCGGACGATTCCATCACCCA
>NW_008704902.1:5057144-5062795 GCF_000326865.2 Helobdella robusta
CCCAACGCCCAGTTGAATTGGGTAAAGTTTCGCCTTGGTTTCTTCCAACACCAAGATCAGAGCACATTTGCTGGCCAACCTTCTCCAAAAGTTACCGACCACAATAGGTCTAACTCCCCCATCTTTTTTTGTCAACGCTATCAAACGACCCCCGAAAAAGAAACGGCTGGCGGCGGATGGGCACGCGCCAGATAAAATTATATTTATAAACTGTGTTAGGGAGCTTACAAACTCGTCAATGGGCAGTGGGCCTGAAATTAAATCTTTAATGTGCTGGGGCCTTAGGCAGTCAAGGCCTCCAGACGAACCATTCCTAAATGACTTCAGGGCTGACAACACCTGGGTGGGTGAAACGCAACCATTTACGGTTTCCGGTGCAGGAAAGACTCGCCTGTCCGATGGTGACCTGGGGTGGATGGCGTTGAGTCTAACCAATGTCTCAGGCAAGTCCCCCGCCAGACCCTCGGGAGAGCAAACAAGCCTGACAGCCGCCGAAAGATTGCCCTGTTCTATGCGGGCGATTGCGGTTTGAATCCAACTGTTTGGATTGTTTTTTCGTGGCTTTATTGTATTGTCGATTTCAAAGCCAGCCGCAATAGACTCAACCTCCAATGTAGAGTAATCTGCCAATCGTTTGTTAACATGATTACCCTGGTTGAATCTTCGACCCCCTCTGGCAGGCTTTTTGAGGATATATGGGAAAAAACAATGGAGCCTGTACCAGTGAGTTGGGTCGCAAGGTTCATTACAAATTGCCGCCATGAGGGACATCAATTCTTTTATTACTTTTTCCCTACATGGTTTCGGCACATGATCAATAACCGGGGTTTTTCACAAGGCGGCCGTCAGTCTGTCAAAAAAAGCGTTAAGGTCAGTTCCCATGGGAGCCTCCGTGACCGAAGCTGATGTAGGTGCGGCTTCGCGACCCTCGTTGACAGGTGCAGCACGGGGAGCCAAACCCGAAGGTCCTGTAGACACGGCCGATGGTTGGTCGACCGCTTTCATAGACCCAGGGCATTCTTGACCCTTCTCTTTCCCTCCGTGCCGGTGTAATTTCTCGTCCGGTCTTAATTTATAGTGGTTGAAACAAAAAGTGCATTTGTGTAAAACCGGAGCCATAAATAAATATAAAATTAAAATTATAGGTAAAATACTAATAAAACTGCAAACATTGTTAAAACTTTAAACCAAAAAATAAAAATTAAAACAAAAATATTGCAAGGATGGTGTACATAAATGAAAAACGGAAAGCTAGTATTGTATACTATTTAATATTCATAAGTTTAAAAAAAAAATTTTGGAAACGAAATAAAATTTGATAAAACCCACCAAACCACCATAAAATATCCAAAAAGCAAAAAGAAACAGTCCAAAACGTTAAAACCAATTTTAATAACCAAAAATTAGTCAAAACTAAAAACTAAAATCCCTAAAACCTTTAAAAACGCGAAATGTTACCAGCAAAATGTTTCAAGTCGGCCGGACCGTGTTGAGCTAACGAGATGTATGTATGTATGTATGTATATATATTGACGGTTGGTCCTAGATAATCTTGCGAAATTAGGATTTAGACCATATTCGATACAGTTTTCAAGAAAATCAACCGCGGTTGACGTCATAGATGGCACCAGCTCAAGAAAATGTAATTGCCATCAAGAATCTTTAAAAACCAACAGATAAATCAGGAGTTTAGAATGTGCTAGGATCTATTAATTTCTATTTGAAATATATTGAAAATATTGCTCACAAATTTAAACCACTGCATAGGCTTTTGAGAAATTTTATCTCTATTCAACTTCAAAATTATTTATAAGAAAGGAAAAAATATATAATAACTGATTTTTTTCTCGATCACCAGTATTGGAACATTTTGAAAATGATGACGGAGTCCAAGTTGTCAAGTTAATTGAAAGACCTAAAATTCTTCAAAATCAAAAAGATAACATGGCTGAATTAAAGGTTGCCAAGAAGACTGAAAAACGCCATGGTATTATTTACAAAAAACTGAAGGACAAATCGAGGATATTTGATTCTGATAAATGTGGTTTAAGAGCAATAAAAAAGGTACATGAATATTATAGACATATTGAAGCTGGAAAATTGAAAGAGAAAATAAGACAATTCTATTATTTCAAAAACTTTGATCAATTAATTGAAGAGTTTTGTAAAAGTTGCACTATATGTTTAGAGAACAAAACTAGAAAAAATAGAATCAATTAATGTCAAAATTAGTATCCGCAACATTGGTACAGTTGGTGGTTTTGCTGGTAATAAATCAACAAAGAAATATATGCACATTTTAGTGGACCATTTCTGCAGATAGGCTTAGATCTCCACCACAAAAAGTCAATGTGCAATAGATTTCATAAAGTTAAATGAACCGATTGCTAAGAAAAATAAGATTAAAATACTTTTAGCCGACCAGTACATTGGAATTTAATCTACAGAACTCAAGCCAACAAGAAGAACATTCAAGTGGATTTTATATGTGTAGATTGCTTTCAATCAAATGGACTAAATGAAAGACTGAACCAAACATTTGTAAAAAGAATAAGATGTAAACTTTATAGTGGACTTTATAGTGGACCTATACAGGCATGGTTCGTCATTGCAGAATGATTTTATTTATTATTATGTTCTTTATTCACTTATTTGGAATTTTTATTTTAGATAGCTAAATCAGGTTCTCGATACCAAACTTATATATATATATATATATATATATATATATATATATATATATATATATATATTGATGAAAATCACAACCACTTTCGAACAGGATAAAAAATTATGAAAAAAATAAAAAAAAACGTCCAAGCAATCTACGAAAACGATAGTATTAAACTACGAATATACTACTCAAACCAAAGAACGTCATTTCTTTTGAGGAAAAACAACTGCACTAGTAAGCCAGAATCGAAAATGGATCATAGCCATCTAATGTATTTGTTCAGATGTAATATTGGTAAGTGTAGGCACCATAATTCTAAATATCTTGGTATGACGACAACCAAGTTATCAAGAAGACTCACGATGCAAGTACGCTATATAGAATCACATAAAAGAGAAACACAAAGCTAAAATTACTAGACAAATCTTGGACCAAAATGTTGAAATCTTACATTACAATGACAATCATTATAATTTACGACTAGCCAAATCAATACTCATAGAACAAAGACATCCGGTAATAAATATTCAACAACGGGCAATTGAAATTCTTCCTACCAATAAATTTAGAAACAGAGAAATCATTGATAACGAAAACCCGTAAAAGTGTAAAAGTGTTATATAATACATATATATATATATATATATATATATATATATATATATTATAAGTAGAGTTTATATATAGTTTCCATTCAAGTTCTTATGAATGCTTTATCCCACAAATGAGCTTTCTCTTCCTAAGGACAGTCTCTTCAATTTCATTGATCTTCAATTCTGTTAGCAAATTATTCCAAATACTTGGACCGCACACCGCAAAACTTTTTGAAGCCATCGATGACTTAGCCCACGGTATTTGAAGATTATTGTTTTAGAAAGACCTTAGGACTCTACCCTCTTCGGTTTCCGGTGTTTTTTGAAACAAATCAATCAAGTATTTCGGAGCCGGACCTCTGATACATCGCTTCACCATCACCAAAACTTTGAATACGACTCTGCTTCCAATCGGTAGCCAATGTAACTCACAAAAAATTAAAGTTACACGATCATATTTTCTCCCTTGAACAATAAGCTTTGCTGCACGTTTTTGTTCTGACTTTAGTCCATACATTGTTGACTTCGGGCATCTGCTCAGCAAACTGTTGCAATAGTCAACTCGACTGATCACGAATGCATGGATCAATGATTTTGTTGGGTCCAAATAAAGGGAAACCCTTATTCGGTCAAGCTGTCGAAGCTGAAAAGAGCAATCCCTTACCAGATTATTCACATGCTGATGCATGTTTAATGTACTATCCAACCAAAAATCCAAATTCTTCACCACACCAGAGAATGGCATCATCACCAATCCAAATCTTATGGCGTCCACATCAGTTTTCGAGAGCTGTTGTCTGGTTCCTCCGATCAACATCACATGTGTTTTATTCTCATTTAATTTCAATCTGCATGCACCCAGCCAACTTCTTAAGCACATTATTTTCTCTGATGCTAATTCAACCATTTCCGTCACCAATTGCGCATTCGCACTAATGATAATCTGTATATCATCAGCATATGAATACACAAGTAGATCATTGTGTTTCAGCACTTTTGCTACTCCCGAAGTGTATAGGAGGCCTAACACTGAACCCTGAGGAACTCCATTTTTTATCTCCATCGCTGTCGATGCTTGTCTTCCGTAGACAACTTCGTAAGTTCTTTCGCAAACAAATGATGACAACCAACCAAGCACATTGCCTTTCAAACCAAACTGATTCTTCAAAACATGATGCAGCACGTCGTGATTGGCAATCGAAAGCTGCACTCATGTCTAAAAGTGCTAAAAGAGACACTTTCTTCTTATCAATAGCTTCATACGCATCTACCATCAGACAAGTTAGGGCTGTCTCAGTCGAATGATGACAGATTGTGCATACGGCATCAAGTTCTGTTTGTCCAAGTGGTACACCGGTCGTCGTACAACCACTGTTTCGATTAACTTAGACAAAATAGTTAATTTGGAAACTGGTCTGTAATTGCCTGAAAGAGATACATCTGACTGGGGTTTCTTTAACAACGGCGTAACAATAGCATGCTTGGCCAACTTGAGAAAAATTTCGTCTCTTAAAGATGCATTTACTATGGCAATTATGAACGACAGAAGAACTTCTAAAAACTCCTTGACGACGTGTGTTGGGACACGATCACCGGAGCAGGTCGTTGACGGTGATTGCGTTATAATTTGTAAACCTCTTTTTCTGTGCATGATTCAAAATTGTCCAACATTATAACAGCTTCAATTACCGGAAAATCATAATGCCGAGTCGCTGCTATTACTTTATCAACTTTGGCTTCGAAGTATTTAAAAAAATCTTCAGATGTAAGTTCCGCCGTTTTTGTCTGACATATTTACATTTTTATTCATCATCTTGTTCACATGACGCCAAAGCTGAGAAAGATATATATATATATATATATATATATATATATATATATATATATATATATATATATATATATATATTAGGAAGAAGACCAAGTTCTATACAGTTGTTCAAAAAATCCACCGACGATTCAGCATTAACAAGTTTTATGGTTGATTTTCTAATATTTTGATGACGACGACAACAACAATACAAACAACGATAGCAACAACAACAGCAACAATAAAAAGAACAACAACAATAATAATAATGGTAATGATGATGATGATGATAATAATAACAATAATAATAATAATAATAATAATAATAATAATGATAATGATAACGATAATAACAATAATAATAATAATAATAATAATAATAATGATAATAATAATAAAAATAATAATTAATAATATTAATAATAATAATAGAAACGATATTCTAATTAATTTCGCGCTTCAAATTTGTGACATTGTTGGTTGCCATCTTGACAACGGCCACGTAGCATGAACAATCGTATAATTTTCAAATATTGTGTTTACTAATTTCAATGAACCTTTGCGTTTTTATTTC